>NC_085861.1:4317644-4425144 GCF_034702125.1 Engraulis encrasicolus | reverse complement strand
CTACTACCTTTTGTCTGGCACCTGGACAACTACTTGTGGATGTGCGCACCCCACTTCTATATATATATCAAAGATAGACCAATAGGCCACCCTATCTAACTTAAGTAACTTAACTAATAATCGATCACACAAAGAAAGAAACAAACAACAACAGCATCGGCCCCTGAGGACTGCCGGACCACCAGGAAAACCCCGTATGCCAGATTACCAGTCCATGCCAGTCTCCACACCGGGCCCCGTATGCCAGATTACTACTGTAGTGCAGGCCAGTCTCCACACCAGGGTGAGAAATGTCTGAGTGCACCCAAAAACAAACACACCAGAATCACAGAGAAGACTGAACGACTAGGAGGTGAGGAAAAAGAGAGATGGGGGTCAAACGGGAGCTTTACTTTGATCCTATTGTTGAAACGTTTCATGAACGAGCCCATTATCCATTGACCAAAGATCATCATTACTGCCAGATTATTTAAATAGTACTACCTAACTTGTTCTGTAAGAATGCATCCGAGAAGCTTATGGCTGCAGTCCAGTCAATACTCCATCACACATACAAGTTCTCAGGAAACTTGATTTCACTGAAAGACGGCAACAAATACCTCACAGAGACATAAAGCTAACCTAAAATGTAAAAGTCACAAGGAATTGCGTAGTGCAGCAGTTGCAAAGAGAGTTTATTTGCAAAAAGGTGCATGATCTCCATTTTGTAGAACATTGGGAAATTGACATTTTTGTATTGGCCATTCCATTGCATTTCATTTCAAAATGCATTTTACATAGGTTGAAAAAGTATGTTCTCAAAATATATGAATGGCAAGAATTCACAAATAGGTCATTTTCAATAACGAAATGCAAACGTCAAAAATGGTGGACACACTGTTTTGCAAATAAAGTCTTTCACTTTATATAATCATTGCAACTACAGTACTTTGGAATTAAAGACGGACAAAAAAAAACCGTTGCAACCAAAAAAGCAGCACAGAAATCACACGTGAGTGAGTGCACTTGTGACCTGTTTGGCGTACTGGTGAAGTGGTTCAAAGAGCAACAGAGCTGCTCCAGTTTCCTCCAAGACCCCAGATGTGGAACGGGAGGAGACCTGCCTCCTGACGTCAGTTAGAAGAGACTTGAAAGAAAAAAGGGGGAAAAAATCCGTACACTTCACGTCTGTGCAAAATAGTTTTACTGAAGCTGCAAGCCTTTGGTCTGTGAGAACCTCATCAGGCAGTCTGCACGTCCATGGATGACCCTTAGGAGGAGCAATAATATGTTTCTCAACAGGGGTGGTACAGCCCCCCAGGGGCCGTTGGGGAGCTTTGGGGGGGGGGGGGGGGGGGGTTTGAGAAAGATTCAGTTGAGAGGAGGCAGTGCTTAGTTGTCAGTGGGGGTATTAGTTATTTTTTTTTTTTTTTAATAAGGGGGGGGGGTTGGCAATCTTGTGATGTGGTCAAGGGGGCGTTGGGAGGCTTGTGATGAGGTCCAGGGGGCGTTGGGAGGCTTGTGACGAGGTCCAGGGGGCGTTTGCTCAAAAACGGTTGAGAACCACTGAGCTATACACATGACATGGCACCTCCTCTACCAACCCAACTGACCCTTTAGAAGTGACGTCGTCAGTGACTGCGCGCACATTGTTGGCTCAAACACATACACACAGTTTCTTTACAAATGTGCAGTACATGGTCGATTTTGCTCCGACAATGTGCGCGCAGACCGATTACGTCACATCTGTGTACAAACAGTAAAGGGTCTACAGGTTGACAGGTCAAAAACCTCACCTTTGCTTTTTAAAATGTTTAAATGTTAAAGTTTCAATGTGCTGATTTCAACTGAGAAGATTTAACTTCACTGATTTGTAGGAGGAACACAAAAATCAAATAAATCAAAGGACAAATGGTATAACTTGAACGTAAAATGGAGAATTTTATTTGTTGTTAGCATGTTTGTACAAATCTTGTCACATTCGTGTAAAGCAAGAAATAAAGAAATAAAAAAGACCAGTGGTTGTCTAATGGATCATGGCAACTGGTAACAATTGGGTCCTTCCCATTATCTTAACTCCTGTCCTCGACCTGTGATTGTGGCCTCGTGCTTCACTGACGCCCTGCCTCCTAAGAGAAACAATAAAGTTTCCCCACTGCCTAGCCTAGCCACAACAACTTTTGGGGGATTTTTCTCCATTCACCATCCCAACTGTAAATGAGAAAATTACATTTGAATTGCGCTTATGTGAGATATTGAATTCACAAGGCCACAAGCATATGTGTGAAAGAGCTTGTGTGTGTGTATGAACAGCTGTAAGGCTGATAGCTGTATTCAAGTGTGTGCTATATGTTTACTGCAATGTACAATAATGTGTATTAGGCCTGTGTGTATGTTTTGTATTTATGTATTTATGGTAAGCAGACAGACACCTTCATTTCTTTTGGGATTGATAAAGGTACCGTACTGTACTGTACTCCGCTCTACTGTACCCTACTCAACTCTACTCTACTCTACTGTACTGTACTCTACTCTACTGTACTCTACTGTACTGTACTCTACTGTACTCTACTCTACTGTACTGTACTCTACTGTACTGTACTCTACTCTATTCTACTCTACTGTACTCTACTGTCCTGTACTCTACTGTACTCTACTGTACTCTACTGTACTGTACTCTACTCTACTATATTGAACTATACTCTACTGTACTCTACTGTACTCTACTGTACTCTACTGTACTCTACTGTATTACACTGTACTCTACACTACTGTATTCTACTGTACTCTACTGTACTCTACTCTATTCCACTCTACTGTACTCCACTGTACTGTACTGTACTGTACTGTACTCCACTGTACTGTACTGTACTGTACTGTACTCTAGAGGACGGGAGTTTGGATAATGGAAAGAACTCATCTAGACAACGACAGGAGGAGCTACAGGTGAAGAGGCAACAAAGGAGTTACACTTTCTTCTTCTTTTCCTTCTCTTTTAGTTACTCTTTCTCCTTCTTCTTCTTCTCTTTTAGTTACTCTTTCTTCTTTTTCTTCTTCTCATTTAGTTACTCTTTCTTCTTCTTTTTTTTCTTCTTCTTCTTATGATGATGATGCCGCCGCCGCCGTTCATCTGGGGAGTGCGAGTCCCTGTGAAGAAAAGACAAAAAACTTGCAATGAGACAGACAGGCTATAATGAAGAGGACAACACGACAGAAGAATGAAGAATCTACTGTCTGACCTCCATATTTTCAATTCTTTCCCAAATGTTGCATCAAGACAAAGCCACACACAAAACAGCATCATTGAAACACATATCGCCCACACTTGATGACGTTAATTTAGGGCCCTGAGTTATCTTTTTCATCAACAGCCAAAATGGCTAGAAATGGCTATTTCCAGAACTCACGTTACCCATTCACTAATGTTACCTTTTTAATGAATACTTACCACCACAATCGAATTCTAAGTATTCATTATGACTGGAAAAAGTGCACTTTTCATACATGAAAAGGGGGATCTTCTCCATGGTCCGCCATTTTGAATTTCCAGAAATAGCCATTTTTAGCTGCAAAAATGACTGCTCTTGGGCCATAGGCCTACTGGAAAATTTTAGTTTATTACTTAGTAAACTTTCATGAAAAGATCAAATTTGGCAATAGGCAGGCCAGTTTCAATGAGCAGCATAGTTGCAGTACCTTTTTTGACCATTTCCTGCACAGTGATTCTTTAATGGTTCTGCGGCACAAGCAGACCTTGTACTAAAGAACTGTAAGGTCCTGCTGCCTTGAGTTTCTGACCATTACAGCCCTCCCTCGCAAGGTGCGCACAACGGGACCACCCAATTCCGTGATGCGCATGTCAACTTCAACCCACATCCCGGAACTATAACTTAAAAAAAGTCTTGCTCCTAAATATTCCGAAACAGTTTGTTCTCGTGGATGCGGAGAGAGAGAGAGAGAGAGCGCGAGCGAGTGAGAGAGAGAGAGAGAGAGAGAGAGAGCGCGAGCGAGTGAGAGACAAAGAAATTTTGTGTATGACGTGCCGAAGTGATAGAGAGAGGCTATGCGTGTCTGCATGTGTGTTTGCGTGTGTATGTGACTTTAGCGCATTGACGAAAACTTTTCTTTGTTGTGGAGTGACTGATGCATGTCTCTGCCTTGTACTGGAGTCAAATTCCTCGCAGATGCCAGCAAAACATTGATTCTGAATAGTCTGATAAACACATCCTGAATGCAATGGCCCTCCAGTGTCTCACCAAAGAGGGTAGATTAATAAAGAGGATTAAAACCCAGTCCACCCAATGCAAAAGAGTGTGGTCAAGTTGGGTCTCCTAAGGGGGCATTGTCCCCTCCTTCTTCTTCTATTTTTGAGGTATTTGCACAAGAAGTGCGCTACCGCCATCTACAGCGCTAAGGGGACTCCATTTTATTCTCAACCTCAGGACTCCGAAGGTCTCCTAACCAAAGGTCTCCTAAAGGGGGCGTTAACCCGACATAAAGTGGATACCTAGAATGACGTATCTCTGTCTATAAGATCTCTGGTCTCACCTTGTACCCTTGCCATCCTCCTCCTCCAGCTCCTCCCCTTCCTCCTTCTCCTCCTCCTCCTCCTCCTCCTGCTGCTGCTGCTGCTGCTGTTCCTGCTCCTCCAACTTCACCTCCACGTGGGTCTGGTCTTGGTTTTCTTCACGGCTTCTTTCTGGGCTGCGCTCACGGCTTCTGTCTCGGCTGCGCTCCTGGCTTCTCTCTCGGCTGTGCTCCCGGCTTCTGTCTCGGCTGCGCTGGCGTTTACGTCGAGAGCTGTGGCCGTGGCGGTGGCTGCTGTCCCTCTCCCTGCCTCTGGAGCTGGCCTGAGACCGCCGTGACTCCACGGAGCTGGAACGCCGCTCCTCAGTCCGTCTCCGCGCCCTACTGAACAGAAACCGCGAGCAGGGATGGATTTTAAACATTGGCCATTTCGCAAATGTTCTAGCGTGCGCCCTTCCAAGAGTGTCAGCCTAATTAGTCACGCCCCGTGATTGGATACTCTTTGGTGAACTCTGCAGAGTATCCAATCACGGGGCGTGACTAATTAGGCTGACACTCTTGGTGAAATGGTGAGAATGCCTGAATGTAAACAAAAATCCAAGGCACTCAATATTCTCCACATTCACTAAATTATATCTTCACACACAGCAGTCATCCACAACCCGCCTGTACATGCAAGTAGCTAGTGAAACACTTTACTGTATTACCGCAGAGATACACCAGCGGCGATCTGAGAAAGTCGAGCGACGGAAGTAATTGACTTTGCATTGAGTCGAGAGACAAAAGCGATTCTGGAGACTAGAGCGATTTGCGCGACGAGCGCGACAATTTGAAGTTGAAATCTTTTCAACTTTCTATGACGCGGTTCGGCGACAAGCGGCGACAGCCAATGACTGTATAGAGGTCAGTGACCACAGCCAATGGGAATGCTTGAATGCTTTGCCTTCTGCCTGTACGGACATACTCTAGTCTCCTCAATCTCTCGTATCGCTTGCTGCTACACTCTGTCGCTTGAATCGCGTCGCCGCTGGTGTATCTCTGCAGATATATTGGTCTTCATGAGGAGCATTACGTTAGGGCACTGATGTCAAACTCAGGCCCAGAGGCCACATTTGGACTGCAGTGCGAAGTCATTTTAGTTGGCGCACGAGATCATTCCAAATGCATATTACAATTGGCCCACATATACTACTAATGCGATTGAGCCTATCTCACACTCGTATACAACAGAATTGGTGCAGGGCAGGCACATTTCATCTACCATATACAATGGGAAAGAGTGTTTGTGAATTTTGCCTTTGGCTATTACGAGTCTGCATGCACAATTGTAGCCCATTTTTTAACAACTAAAAAATAACTCTGCATTCCAATTGGCTACTCGCTTCGCTCAAAGTTAAAATATTTTCAACTCGCATCCCGCCCACGTCGCATCGCATGTAAGCTCGTCGCCTCGCTTGAACAAATAGACATTCGATCGACTTCACTCGCTGAGCGAGTAAGGGCTTCCGCACACCGGCTCCGACAAAGTGCTGAGCACTGCTCAGCTAAAATTCGATTCCATTGTTTTCAATAGAACCACGCACACTGGCGCCGATGTCCGTGGACATTGGCCGATGTCGGAGAGCAAATTAGAGACGAGTTCAATTTTGTCGGCGCCGCCCATTGACTATCAATGCAATGTTCGTGTGAAATTTGGTTTGGGGGTCCGAATTATGTCGGAAGCAAAAGTGCGCCGCACTTTGTCGGAGCCGGTGTACGGAAGCCCTAACTAGAGGCTTTAGGGTAAATGAGGCCCACCTGTGGGAGGAGTGTCTGGAGGCTCTGGCCGCCCTCTGCTCCCGCTCCTCCTCCTGCTCCTCTTCCGGCTCCTCCTCCTGCCACAGCTTAGACAGCTCCTCAGAGTGCACGTCGATCACCTCCCGGATCACCTGTCCAACACACAATCACCTCAGTATCGTCATACATCTGTGGAATACACAATAACCTCAGTATAGACTCATACACCTGTCCAATACACAATCACCTCAGTATAGATTCCTACACCTGTCCAATACACAATTCCCTCAGTATAGTCATACACCTGTGGAATACACAATCACCTCAGTATAGACTCATACACCTGTCCAACACACAATCACCTCAGTATAGATTCATACACCTGTCCAATACACAATCACCTCAGTAGACTCATACACCTGTCCAACACACAATCACCTCAGTATAGATTCATACACCTGTCCAACACACAATCACCTCAGTATAGATTCATACACCTGTCCAATACACAATTCCCTCAGTATAGTAGATTCATACACCTGTGGAATACACAATCACCTCAGTATACAGTATCGCCATACACCTGTCCAATACACAAGCACCTCAGTAGACTCATACACCTGTGGAATACACAATCACCTCAGTATAGACTCATACACCTGTACAATACATAATCACCTGTCCAATACACAGTGTAGATTCATACACCTGTGGAATACACAAACATCACCCTAGCAACCATCAATTCATATGTGGGGTCAGCAGAAATGCTGTGTACTGTGTAGGTGAGACATTTCAGGAAATAAAAGCCCATAGTGAGTGAGGGGACGCATAAAAACTAGGGTACTTCGTCCGGACGTACCTACGTCACTAGTGATGCGCGTCCTCGTTGCCGAACTGCAGTGGGCATTGCACTGGGACTCACTAGTTTCAAACAAGCGATTAAGGGTTAGGTTTAGGGTTAAGATTAGGGTTATGGTTAGGTTTGGGGTTAAGGTTAGGTTTAGGGCAGTGCTTAATTTGAGGGGAAGCAAGGGGTAGCTAGCTCCGGAACCTCAGACGAGAGCTCCGGGACCTTGGATGGAACCTCATGGAAAGACATCACAGATCCAGGTCGGGGGGGAGCCAGCCATCCTCTGCGCTCTAGGACCTCCCGATTGACAAATTAAGCACTGGTTTAGGGTTAAGGTTAGGGATGGTATGGACGGTTGTCATGGCGACGACTCAAACGTCGTCGGCAACAAGGACGCGCATAGCTATTGTGACGTAGGTACGGAATACCGCCTCCGGACGAAACAACCAAGAATTTCATTGTCCCAGTGAGTGAGAAGAACTCGTCAAGAACGAGTTACGTCAAGAATTACACTTATCATGTAAAATACACATTCTGTGATGTTTCAGGTCACGCTTCTTCAGAAGCCATGAATGAGTGGGAGCAGAAAATTGAAGCTGACTTTTTCTCTTTTCTCTTTATCTGAAAGAACAACAATGACGTGAGCAGACCTCGGTGTAGGACTTCTTGGTGATGTGGACGTTTTTGGCGCGGTACGACTGCCGCCGCCTCTTGTAGTCCCTCATCTCGGCCAGGACCTCCAGGTGAGACTTGGGACCGCTCTGACCATCATCTACGCAGACACATACATCACAGACAGACACAGACACAGAGATTTAACCCATTTTGTCCTAAGCCCTTTTTGGGAAAGGGTGCCCTCTACCTATTAAATCCTTAATATCTAAGCCTCCGAAGCACGTACAAAAATGAAATGAGTTACATTTAAATGCTAGGACCCTCGTTTTGCCTTAGAATGTGTTCATTCAGCTCTAACTTACCCACACTTTTAATAAAACAGCTCAAATCTCAAGAACCTGAATGTAGCGTATATGTGTCTCCAGGGCACAATGGGTTAAAGAAGACACTTCTGCCCAACACATTTGGTACATTTGCACAGAATGCTTATGGGTGGTTGACGTTTAAGGGCGTAACGCAAAAAAAAAAAAAAGTTTTTCAAATTCCTGAAAAAAATGATGGATAAAAATTGGAAAAAAATAGAAAAAAATAAAGCACTTAGTGGTCTGTGGAATTTCACCTTATTTTTTGCCATTTTTGGAAAATGTGTCCCGCATCAACACATTGCATAGGCATGTCACACCACAGGAAAATGGAGTCACACCACAGGGAATTCACTGCATTATGGCCATTTTAATCCTTTTGTATACATGACTGACATCTGAGCTCATGCTAACTTGATAATGATATTGTGTTCAATCCTAATATGTGTTTTCATTAATAATTTTTTTTTTTCTTTCCTCCTATAAGAGCAGTCACACCACAGGACACCATAAAATGAACCTAAGCATTGCGTGACAGAAAGATTGCAATATGAAGACATATTAAGAGGTTAAGAGTCACCTTAAACTTCCACAGCACTCTCCAATAACTGAGGTACTGACTGGTTAGGAGCCAGTCTTTAAGACCCTTGTAGCTGGCCTTGCAGCTGCCCATTCACAAACATTGACATACATGTCACCCCACAGGACGCAATTTGTGTTGCGAAATTGAACTTGTAGTTAATATTACTGTCTTGAGTTTTTTCGCATTCACAAATCTTAATATAAAGTTAATATTTATGCAATCATGCCAAATGCTTCATACATTATTCAAAATGTTGTTGGTTAATTTATATATATATTATTATATATTGTTTCATTAATGTTACAGTCACACCGCAGGAAATTTGACATATAAACCTTTACATAAATCTTAACAAAAATGTTTCTTCTCATCAAAGACTAATATGAAACATAATGTACCACATCTTCTTTCATTGACATTTGTTTTTTAAAGGAAAATAACAGTTTTGTAGGTTTTTAACCAATGTTACGAAAAAACAAGGCGTCACGTCTCCCACCCTTATAGAGAATGTAGAACCATTGTGATGGAACATGATGCCATGGTATCAGCAATATGCATTCAGATGTATAAATCAAGACCCCATTAATAATTGTGTATGCACTGTAAAACTACAAAAAAAAAAGAAAATTAAATTGTTGTTGGGCTAGGTTGTCTTATTTTAGGGATTTAGGGATTAGCGGCAAATTACGGATAATTCAGCCTAGGAGAGGTATACGTTCTGCTCTGCAAGGGGTCGTTTCAGTTCTGAAGAGGGGGGCGCGATAACCGTTTGGGTACGTGATCTGACGCCACCACCCACTGATAGTATGCGTCCTGCAATTGCAGGACTCTAAACCAGGCTTAACTCTACTCTACCCTTTTTGTCTCCACCACCCGGTTGCCCCGACCCTCGTCACATAGCTCCACTCCCATCCCATAGCTCCCCCCTTGCATTGCACCTTTCTTGAGCTTGGCCACCAGTGTGGCTTTTCCACTACACACATTTTCCCGGTGTAGCACACCTCAGCCGCCAATATTTTGCTTTTCGACTTCTCTCAACTCGGCTCCCATTAGCTCCCATCAGCTCCAAATCCAGCGTGCCGGCTGAAGCGATCTAAACGCTATGTTGACATCCAGCTCACTGATTGGTCAAGAGGCGTGACCTCGCGTCCCACATCTTCACGCTGGGATCTTCAAAAAGGCCTGGCACTGCCTATGTGGTTCAGCGCCACCCCCTGGACGGAAGCACGCTTTGATAATGGAAAACCAGACCAATCCCGGTTGACGGCCGTGCTCAGATCAATATAGCCCAACATGGCACCGCACTGCACGGCCGGGTTTAGATGGAAAAGCCCCACAGGTCACCCCCGCCCTGGCCGCCCTTAGCCCTAGGGGTGTAAATCACAGCCTTCATGACGATACTATACGGTATCGATTTCTTAAATCAGGGATTCAATTTTTTTGAATACTAAAGATACTTCGATACTAAAGAATTCCCCACGATGCGATGCGATTCGATTTGGTTTGATTCGATTTTTTTCAATCACTTTTCCACTACTATTTATTGTGTTATTATTGTGTAGAGCTAGGGCATTGCACAGGGGCCAGCGATTCGATTCTTTTCGATTTTCAAGAATGCCCCACGATACGATGCGATTCGATTCCGTAGTGCACCTTTCTTGAGCTTGGCCACCAGGTCCACATAGAGGTCCTCGTTGCCTGTGGCCGCCCCCTCTGCATCAGCCCTCAGCTGGCTCTGGGTCTCCTGGACCATGTGATCATAAAGAGCCAATCGGTCGGCAGCAGTGAGGTCACACAGCGCCCTCTTGTGGCTCTGAGGGACATCGACGGCATCCTTGGAGAAATCACCTGCAGGGATACAAACATGCATGTTTTCTATCTATGCAAGCAGAAATGCACCTTCTAACAGTAAAATTTCATTTCTAAGCCAATACACCTCTGACATTAAACCATTATATTATTATTAGAGGGAATTACTTAATTAGACCTGATGGCAAAATTGCAGTTTATAGAACACTACACTATGGATAGGTTATAGAGGACTATAGGTATTTTAAATGACATAGCATGCTATTGACGAAAGAGGTCTACCACGTGACATTGAGACATTACATTGCATTGCATTACATTGCACGTAGCTTGCACTTTTATCGAAAGTGCCTTTGAAGGGTTTTTTTGGTACAGGGTCTTAGTTACAGTTCCTGTAGCAATGTAGGGTTAAGTGCCCTCCTTGCTCAAGGGCACTTCAGGTATGGGATTTGAACATACAGCCTTCCCGATGCCAAGGCTGACTCTCAAACCGTCCCAGGGCCACGGCTGCCCCAAAACAGTGTCAGGGTTCAACGTGGTCTCACTAGCCGATCCGCACAGAAATCGTGGGGTGTATCGAACTGTAGGTCCAGAATCGTGATACAAACCGAACTGTGAGCCGAGTGTATCGTTACAGCCCTACTAATAATATGCACACGTCGTCTGTTTGACATGCATCTCATGTAAACTGCACTGATGCAAAATCCAGTGGCCATGAGATTTCCCCAACAATCTTTACATTTTAAATGTTCATTCATGCCCAGTGGGTCAAAGACGTCTTTGTCATTCAGTGTTACGGACACCTTCCGCCGACTGTAACTGCAAAAAAACATGATTTTTAAATTGTTTCAAGTGAATGGATGACAGCCGAGGCTTTCATGAATTCCCTGTAACAATAAATAAATAAAAAGTCGTGTTTTTTACAGTTACAGTCAGCAGAAGGCACCCGTTACACTGAATGACAATGCCATTTTGCCTGTCTTTGACCCCTGTGTAGATCAGATAGGAAGGCCGCGCTGCGTACAGACAGAGAGGGAACAAAGTCAATTCCCAACATGTAATGGGAATCTTGAGATCCTAAAAGGGAAAGAGAGACACCATCTGCTCCTTTGAAAGGATATCACAATAAAAGGATACTGCAAGTAATCGGGTAAGCCTGAGAGAGAATAGAACTGTTTACGCCAGCCCTCCTCTCACACTCACCATTGTTACTGAAAAGAAATAAACACAAGCAGACTTTAAGGAACTGACTTATAACTGTTTTTGAATGTGGCTATTGCTGTGCTGTAATCTATCTATCTGATTGAATTCAACATTAAATACTGACAACACTGACAAAATAAGCTGTATGTCATTTACCAGCAAATACGTTAAGACTACTTTGCATACAATAAATCGTACTCTAATCTCCGTCACCGTTTTAAATGCAATAAAGCATAATTGTAATCTACAGTACTGTACATCACTGGTTTGGAAGTCTTGGCCTCACCTTGGCTGTATTGTCCCTCCATTTTCACAAGAGGGGCTTTTGCTCTTGTGCTCCGAATGACTTCATGCTGCGTGTTTTTATCTGTGTGAAAGCAAGCAACACCAACGGCCATGACGAACAGGTCAGGTCTTTTGGTGAAAATATAACACCACGAGATGTAATAAAAATGTCCCCTTTTGAAGTAGTTATCCAACGTACCTATAATCACACCAGGAATGCTGGCTCTCTCGTAGCAGAATGAAGGGTTCAGCAGCTCAGCCTAGTGGATTCAAAACAATGTTCACAATGTTCATTATATTTGACCAGTATTCTACCAAGTAGTCATTTGACTTGTGTTGATGTAGTAACACCACAGCGACGGTGTGACAAACCTGTTCCTCTTTCGAATAGCCCATCTGGCTAAGCTGGCATATTATTTTGTGTGTTTCCATGCTTCTCGTTGGAATACGGTGGTTTGGGTCGAAAGGACATACTGCCACCGCCTCCTGGTGGTGTATCAAAAGAGAATGCGAAATGCGAATGTAAAGCATCACATCACAACAAATGGGTTAATACTGTATACCCAACATGACTCAGGCAATCAACAAGAATGTCCTAAATGCAGACATTTCCCACTTGACCACGGACCATATGGGTGCTGCACCGTACAGCAGAGTAGAGGAAATCGACATCGGTTTATTCAACAAGTCAATCAAATACAAGACATGTTGTTGTTTACCTTGCTATTGTTTTCATTCTCTTGGTCCCATCCAAACGTGTCCAACAACTCTTTCAGCTTTGCTTTGCAGTTTTCTGTGAATTCAGTGAGTTCCTGCAACGTTTTCAGCCGAGCTTTAATTGTTTCTGACCTTTCTGCGTCCATCGTCCCCACCAATGTAAATTAAAATAACGAATTAATCATTATGTTCTGTGAAAAGGCTATTTGCACAAGATACGCGCCTGCTGTGCACCTCCGCGCGCGTGGAGATGACGCAAGGCGCAGTTTGATGACGAAGTCTGCCGCGCGCCTGTGCAGAAAGGGTAACATTTCACATTTGTATGGTTGATAATCAATATTTTCTAGTAGTGCAGAGCCCGTTGGGCCTATTTGCTCATGTTGTGTTTTGTAGTCTACTGTACTTCAAAATCATAAGAAGAACTGGGATATTTTGGCCCCCGCGTGCGTTTGTTTTTAAAGTGTGTGTTGCAGCAGCTGATAGCCTATGGCAGATAGTTACCTGAAGCCTACCTGTGTCCACCACCAGTAGGCCTAGCCTATGTCAACTACTAGTATTGCAACCTGTCCAGGTTTTTCCTGATTGTCCAGGATTTTAATGATCTGTCCTGGAAAATATGTGTTTCCCTGGACAATGAGTGAAGAATACCATTGCGTAGGCCTACAAGCAAAAAGGCTGATTGAGTTTGAAATGTCCAGGATTTTTTTCAGAGGTGGCAACCAACAACACTCTGAGATAGCGCCTACACCCTTGGGCACTCATGACGTGTGTGTGTGTGTGTGTGTGTGTGTGTGTGTGTGTGTGTGTGTGTGTGTGTGTGTGTGTTTGCGTGTGCGTGTGCGTGTGCGTGTGGTGCGTGTGTCTGGATTGTAGACTTTCAGCAGCAGTGATGGCAGATGGCTACCTGTCTACTACCACCATATCTACGGTTGGGGATGGAACCTACACCCTCGAGGACACCATGACTACAGCAGGGGACGTGACAACAGGTGACGTGACCGTAAGGGACGCGACCAGGGATGCCGGAGACCTGCCGGCCATCTTCATGTGTGCCAAATGCCACCTGGTGCTGGGAGACTCTCTGTCCTGGGCCGGATCCGATGAACACCAGAACCACATCTTATTACGCAGTGAGTATAGTAACACCAGAACCACATCTTATTACGCAGTGAGTAGTGTAACACCAGAAGGTAGAGAATGCGTGCACATCAGTGGTACAGGTGCTGGACAAAATAAAATAAATGATATAAGCAACACACCACACCCTGTACACCTGTTGGTTGTAGCACTTGAAAAAGGATGAAGGGCCGAAACGTCGTGCAAATAAATCACTGGGAGCATTAACAGTGTTGCGGACTTCTATCATTTACTTTAGTGTAACACCAGAACCACATCTTACTACGTAGTGAGTAGTATAACACCAGATTGAAAAAGGTAGGTCTGCACACTGCCGATCAGCTCCAAAAATAAACTTTATTATTTAAAAAGCAACGTTTCGATCACGCTGGATCTTCATCAGGCATATGGGTAACAGGAAGAAGCAGTGACTTATATCACATGACCATTCATACACCCGCCCAGGCAAGACACCCAAGGGTGTCAATCAAATAGACAGACAGGCGTCTTGGCCTGTGTCCATTATGCATAAAAACATACACAAGTCACTGCTTCTTCCTGTTACCCATATGCCTGATGAAGATCCAGCGTGATCGAAACGTTGCTTTTTAAATAATAACGCTTATTTTTGTTATCTTTTTTGTCTGGCACCTGCAACAAGTGTTTTTGGATGTCTGCACCCTACCTAAAACTAGTATAACACCAGAACCACGTCTTATTAAGCAGTGAGTAGTGTATTAAACACCAGAACCACATCTTATTACGCAGTGAGTAGTGTAACACCAGAACCACATCTTATTACGCAGTGAGTAGTATAACACCAGAACCACATCCTATTACGCAGTGAGTAGTGTATTAAACACCAGAACCACATCCTATTACGCAGTGAGTATAGTAACACCAGAACCACATCCTATTACGCAGTGAGTAGTAACACCAGAACCACATCTTATTACGCAGTGAGTAGTGTAACACCAGAACCACATCCTATTACGCAGTGAGTAGTATAACACCAGAACCACATCTTACTACGCAGTGAGTAGTGTAATACCAGAACCACATCCTATTACGCAGTGAGTATAATAACACCAGAACCACATCCTATTACGCAGTGAGTAGTGTATTGATGAACACCAGAACCACATCTTACTACGCAGTGAGTAGTGTAACACCAGAACCACATCTTATTACGCAGTGAGCAGTGTAACACCAGAACCACATCTTATTACGCAGTGAGTAGTATAACACCAGAACCACATCTTATTACGCAGTGAGTATAATGATGAACATCAGAACCACATCTTATTACGCAGTGAGTAGTGTATTAAACACCAGAACCACATCTTATTACGCAGTGAGTAGTGTAACACCAGAACCACATCTTATTACGCAGTGAGTAGTGTATTGCATGCTATGATAAATGGTAAATGGATTGCATTTATGTTACTTAAGGGCAGTCATGGGTAAGTGGTTGGGGTATCAGACTTGTAGCCCAAAGGTTGACGGTTCGACTCCTGAATTGCCAGGTTGGTGTGGGGAGTAATTAACCTGCTCTCCCCCATCCTCCTCCATGACTGAGGTTCTCTCTCTCTCTCTCTCTCTCTCTCTCTCTCTCTCTCTCTCTCTCTCTCTCTCTCTCTCTCTCTCTCTCTCTCTCTCTCTCTCTCCAGGTGTGACCAGTAATGTATGTGTGGGTAAGGATCCTCTATTTGCCGGAAAATATAGGAAAATGGGCTGGTAAGAGACCACACACACACACACACACACACACACACACACACACACACACACACACACACACACACACACACACACACACACACACACCTGACACCCCCCCCACACACACACACGCCTTGCATATATTGGATGTATTGTCACCTGTGTGTGTGTATGTGTGTACACACAAAGCTCGTATTGTCACTGACTCCTCACTGTATTGTCACTGTGTCCTCACCTCTATGTGTGTGTGTGTGTGTGTGTGTGTGTGTGTGTGTGTGTGTGTGTGTGTGTGTGTGTGTGTGTGTGTGTGTGTGTGTGTGTGTGTGTGTGTGTGTGTGTGTGTGTGTGTGTGTAGTGTGGTGCGTGTGTTGTCGTGTGTGGGCTGTAAGTGTCCGGTGGGGATCATGTACCTGTCAACGCCACCAGAGTTAGATCACAGACGATCTCTTTACAGCATGGACGTAGCCAATATAGACAGGTACTAACACACACACACACACACACACACACACACACACACACACACACACACACACACACACACACACACACACCGGTGATACATCACAGACGATCTCTTTACAGCATGGACGTAGCCAATATAGACAGGTACTCACACACACACACACAATACTCAAGAGCGAGGAAATTTCATGAAGGCATTTGTTGCTCATGGCCTCCTATGACAGTTCCACACTCTCAATGAGTTCACTGAGCTCCCCGGAGCGGCCCATTCTTTCACAAATGTTTGGTAAAAAAAACTGTCTACATGCTTTTGTAGTTTATTTTGTACAGCTACTGTTTTGGCCAGGCCAATTGATTAGGACACGTGATCCTAGTCATTTGACTGGGTAAGCGAATACTTTTGTTAACTGTGGCCTAATAGGGCGTTAGTATTTAGATGAGAGGGTTGCAGGTTCAAATCCCACCCTGTCGGTCATATGTTGTAATGCATAGTAATGGTAGTAATGTAGTGTGTTGTGTGTTTTAGTTATGTAGTGGGCTCCACTGAACAACAGAGGGCAGCAGTGAGTTCAGAAAAGATGCCAGTGACCATGGAGACCAGAGACGGCGTGCAGAAGCAACTCGATAAGGTGAGGAGCATAGTGATGGCAGTCTGGCACAAGTGCCGGAACATGTTTCAAACCATCAACAGCGAAAACCATTAAACCACTGTTCCGAAGTTTGCTTCAGTATGGAAAAACCACGTGGTGTATTACGTAGGAAATAGTAAACTGGTTCAGTTTTCCGAAAGCAGCTGCAGTGTTTTGCGCTGCCACACGAACCAGCAGGCGCGTGCAAATGTGTTTGGCCTATTGCAGAGCCGTCTGCCAGGTTGCAGTGGAAAGAATAGATATTTCATTGACTGTCATTAGGCCTATAAGTCCCACTTGATGGACAAGTAGACAACGTCATCATGAGTTATGAACACAACAAGGAGAAGACATTAATGTTCAGCAACGCTTTATTCTGATCGCCAAAAAATAGCCTAATAATAAATGAACAAATAAATAAATGCGGCATCATAGCCTTTGTAATGTCGTCTACCTCAACTGCCTCATCAGTAGCCTAAAATGTTTAGTGTTTAGTGTGCAAAAGTATGAGCTCAGTCCAATATTGGGGGTAGGCCTAATCTCGCAGATGATGAGGGCACAACATCTCATCTTATCGAATTGAGCCTGTTTAATTGCAAACATGGCTTTTCACAAGGAGAGGGCCCTGTTACTGAAGCTTCAAGTACTAACCCAATTTTTGAAGCAATGTGCCTAAATGGTTCAACAAAGCTTAATTTACCCATCACTAGAGGAGCATGACACACAGACACACACACACACACACACACACACACACACACACACACACACACACACACACACACACACACACACACACACACACACACACACACACACTGTGATCATGGAGACCAGAGACAGCGTGCAGAAGCAACTCAACAAGGTGAGGAGCATAACACACGCACACACACACACACACACACACACACACACACACACACACACACACACACACACACACACACACACACACACACACACACACACACACACACACACAGTCAACACGGAGAGTGCCACTTTCACGTTCCACTTTCAGAGACCTTGACTGGGAGTAGAACTGGATGATCAGAGAGGCTCTCTCTCTCTCTCTCTCTCTCTCTCTCTCTCTCTCTCTCTCTCTCTCTCTCTCTCTCTCTCTCTCTCTCTCTCTCTCTCTCTCTCTCTCTCTCTCTCTCCCTCGTTCTAAAGCACTGGTTGAGTCTAGGATTATTGTGGAGTATGCTTAGTTGCTTCAGTTCACAGGAAATAATCTCAAGTCAAATCTCTCTCTCTCTCTCTCTCTCTCTCTCTCTCTCTCTCTCTCTCTCTCTCTCTCTCTCTCTCTCTCTCTCTCTCTCTCTCTCTCTCTCTCTCTCTCTCTCTCTCTCTCTCTCTCCAGATGCAAGTGCTGACGGTGGCGTTGGGCCAGAGGCTCGATGACATTGAGAAGGAACTGCACAAAAACAAATCGTCTCAGTGATGAGTCACCGAGGACTTTAACAACACTCATACAGGACTGTAAGAACCTCTGTCAGCACTAACTAGGAGCTGCAGAAAAAATAATCACCAAATCCCTGAGCCACCGATGACTTAACAAACCCTCCTCAGCACTCTCTACAGTGATTACCACCTCATCAGTGATGACTTTAACAACCCCTATCGGCAATAACAACACTGAGCAAAATGAGTGAAATCCAGTCTCGTCAGTTGTTTACCTCTGCTTTTACATTCCATTACATTACATTCCATTACACATGGAGGAAATTGAAGTGGCCCCTCAGTGTGTGTGTGTGTGTGTGTGAGAGAGAGAGAGAGAGAGAGAGAGAGAGAGAGAGAGAGAGAGAGAGAGAGAGAGAGAGAGAGAGAGAGAGAGAGAGAGAGAGAGAGGAGAGAGAGAGAGAGAGAGAGAGAGAGAGAGAGAGAGAGAGAGAGAGAGAGAGCGAGCGAGAGCGAGAGCGAGAGCGAGAGAGTCTATAACACTGCTCACTCCTCAGTAGTATGTGGTTCTGGGGTTCGTTCCTCCGACCCGGTCCAGGACAGAGAGCTGCCCAAAACCAGGAGACACCAGGTGACATTTGGCCCTCAACACATTGTACATTACACATTTTCAGGAGTGCATTACAATATGCGACCTTGCCTCCTCCACTTGCGCTTGTCTCCTCGCCCCGCCTCCTGGCCCCTCCTCCGTGGAGAAAACGATAAAGTTTCCCAGCTGTCAGCCTAGCCACAGCAACTTTTGAGGGACTGTTTTTCATTCACCATAACAATTGCAAACGAGAAAAAGACTCTACAATTGAGCTTTTGCAAGATATTGAAATATAATGCTGTTGTCAGTGATGTCATCATGACGAGAAGCGAGTGGAGGAGGCAAGTGGAGGAGGCAAGGTCCCATATTAAGATGCACTCCAGGACTCTAGTGCCTTTCTTCCACTGCCGGTTTTCTTTCTGGTAGGCCTACAGCTAGACACAGAGCGAATCGGCCGACACTTTTCACTACGATTGTGGTGTGTATTTCGTATTCGAAAAGCAAACAGTGGAGGCCGAGTCGAGTTTTGTCGAGCAGTAGGCCTACCAGAAAACCGGCAGTGGAAAAGAGGCATATATAATTTTTTTCCGAGCCAAAATGGCTAATAGATGTTAATCTTACTAGTCAAATACACTAATGGGTCAAAGTGAAAGTGGTCGGGAAGTTGGTCTTTTCTACCAGCCAAACTGTTGTTAATTTAGAGCCCTGCACATGTCTATAGCAGCAAACATCATACACATGGGCCTACTTACTGTATACTCATGGGCGGTGGTGCCTCAGGTGGTAGAGGAGCCATTTGGCAACCAGAAGGTTGCAGGTTCGAGCCCCACTCTGCCTGACCCCATCGATGTGTCCTTGAGCAAGATACTGAACCCCAAAATTGCTCCTGCAGTGACTGCCATTGGTGTGTGAATGTGAGTGTGAGTGGGTGAATGTGAGGATGGTTTCTGTTGAACACACAAGGACACTCACGCACACACAAAAACAAGTTTTCTAATGTGTCAGTTGCAGAAAACTGTTTAATTCATACAGTAGACTAAATGGAATATTCCTGAACTTGTCTATCTGACTTACTCTCACTGCTCACTCCTCACTGCCGTAGGCATTAGTTGAGTCTCCGACCGCCGGGGCTGTAACCTGTGCGTCCCTATCTGCACTTAATTGGATGTTTCCACCATTTCCCCCTTTCATAGTGGAGTCCTCCAGTCATTGTTTTTACTATTCAGTTTCGGTATTTCCTTTGTAGGCCTATATGTGCCTGGTTACCACCAGTGTCGGCTATGACCTGAGCTGAATGCATGCAAGCAGAATGTTTGGAGTGTGAAAGTGTTGCATGTGTTTTGTCAAGAAAGGGGAGTCCAAGGCACTCTTCTTGTGGAAAAATATTAAAAAGCCTTTATTGAAACATGGCTAAAAGTTTTAAAACATGGGAGCAGAGACCCACGCGTTTCGGCGCAAGCCTTCTTCAGGGTAACTGCTCAAACAGGAATTCCTAATGATATACACCTGCCAAGCACAGGTAGGAAGTCACATGAACCATTTCCCAGGTAAAAATTACATGCAAGAGCCACTAGGTGGCCACACAGGTGTCAAAAGCCAGTAAAATGGCCAGGTAGAGAGAGAGAGAGAGAGAGAGAGAGAGAGAGAGAGAGAGAGAGAGAGAGAGAGAGAGAGAGAGAGAGAGAGAGAGAGAATCACATACAAGAGCCACTAGATGGCCATACAGGTGTCACAGGCCAGTGAATGGCCAGGTAGAGGGGAAAAAACATATATACAAACAAAAGAAGATACATCAATAGCCACTAGGTGGCAACCGGCTTAGATAAGGACAGCTACCAATACTAGAAAACCACTTATAAACTGAGAAGTCATTACAAAAAAGGACTAAAATCAATTTCTTCATTTAATCCTGGGTATGTCATGGCCTGCATAGTGTATATGTAGAAAGTTTCCCTTTGTAGTAATAATTTTAACCTGTCACCACCCCTAATATTCTTTTTGATTGTTTCTAAACCTTCAACCATTAACCCATCTGGATTGCTATTGTGTGCTGTGTGAAAATGTTTAGCCATAGGATAATCCAAGTTAACCTTCCTAATGGCATTTTTATGCTCGGAGACTCTGTCTTTTAGACGCCTTTTTGTACGGCCTATATAAAAACAGCCGCAGGAGCATGATAAACGATACACCACAAAGGTGGTACTTTCTACATATACACTATGCAGGCCATGACATACCCAGGATTAAATGAAGAAATTGATTTTAGTCCTTTTTTGTAATGACTTCTCAGTTTATAAGTGGTTTTCTAGTATTGGTAGCTGTCCTTATCTAAGCCGGTTGCCACCTAGTGGCTATTGATGTATCTTCTTTTGTTTGTATATATGTTTTTTCCCCTCTACCTGGCCATTCACTGGCCTGTGACACCTGTATGGCCATCTAGTGGCTCTTGTATGTGATTCTCTCTCTCTCTCTCTCTCTCTCTCTCTCTCTCTCTCTCTCTCTCTCTCTCTACCTGGCCATTTTACTGGCTTTTGACACCTGTGTGGCCACCTAGTGGCTCTTGCATGTAATTTTTACCTGGGAAATGGTTCATGTGACTTCCTACCTGTGCTTGGCAGGTGTATATCATTAGGAATTCCTGTTTGAGCAGTTACCCTGAAGAAGGCTTGCGCCGAAACGCGTGGGTCTCTGCTCCCATGTTTTAAAACTTTTAGCCATGTTTCAATAAAGGCTTTTTAATATTTTTCCACAAGAAGAGTGCCTTGGACTCCCCTTTTTTGACAAGATATTGTTTTTTCCCCAACACCAAAGAGCACCTTCAAGATTTTTTCTGAACAATTCCCTGAGCACTTCGGATTTCCTCTTCACTTGTTGCGTGTGTTTGTTTGAACTTGGCTTTGTTGAATAAATGTGTGCAAGATGTAGGCCTAAGCTGTCTTCAGAAATTGTTTAAAACATAGCTGCTGCTAAGAACTGTACGAAGTGTCACTTTTGTGCTTTTTATTTTCGGCAGCTTTTCACTTTTCACCGCGGTCAAGTGTTAAGACGCACGAGCGGTCTCTCTCCCCAAAAATATCCTGCGCTCGTGGGGATCATTATTTTTTTTTCCACTTTTTTTTACATGTAAGAAAAAGGAGGGGGGGAATTGCTGCCCACGCGCAAGCGATCTCTCGCACCATGACCATGGACAGCTCCCCACAAGTGTCGGAATGGTGACATTAAATTGTCGGAATGGTGATACCAAAATGTCGGAATGACGGGATGTCGCAATGGCGTCATGTCGGAATGGTACTATGTCGGAATGACAAGTGCCCCCCAGGCCAGGCTACATTGTTCTTATTTTAAGGTCACTGGATTGGCTTCAAGTATGCTAAGATATAGAGTTGACTTAAGACCATTATTAATTGTTTTTAAAACATGAAATGGGTTGGGAGTCACCGAGTTACCTCCTGGATCTTCAGCTGCACCAACTTGGTCTCTGAGGTCAAAGAAGGTTATCAGATTGCACAGGTGGAGTCTTACAGGTATGTTGCTTTTTTAGGCATCTCATCATGATACAACTGTGGCAAAACTGGGTTCTTACAAAACATGTTTCAAAATATTGTGAATTTCAAAATATCTTGTATTTCATTACACACCTTGCACTCTGCGAAGGCCGATCACCAATGCTATAACACTTTATATACAGTATCAAGTATAAACATAATTTTGACTAAATATGGTTTAGCTTGGAGTTCTCCTCAGCTTTTTGTGAGCAAGTAACTTTGTCCACGAGGCCCTTTTTGGCTTTGTCCACGAGGCCCTTTTGGCTTTGTCCACGAGGTTTTTGGCTTGATAGTCTTGTGGCCCCCACCCCCCATATTCTTAACGCACAAGGCTGTGAAATCAAGTCATCATGTTTCACAAGTTGAATTAATGATTGTAAGGCTGGACTCTGATGAAGCTGAACCTGCAAATATAATAATTAGTTCAGGCTTGATACCTTTCATGAATAAACCAACAAGGTCCGATTTATTTTATTTCAAGTCAATAGAATACATCATTAGACAAGTAATTGACAGCAAAATTATATAAACAAACAAACAAACAGTTTTTATTACAGAAGCAGCTGGGCCATTCTACGAAATGGGTGCCATTTGCATGTCAAAAGTTTTCAAAATTCAAGTTACCTTTTTTCAATTTTTAAACACTAAATGTACTTGTACATACATTAACTTACTTAAAAATGTTAGTGGGCCATCTTATAGCCTTTTAAATGTTTTTTTTACAAGACTTAAAGAATTAATCTGAATATGTAATTCTCAGTCCTGTTACCAAAATACATATGATATTTTAAAAAGACTTTTTAATGGAAAATAAACCATTTCTTTTGTTTTCCTCTTGAAAACACATGTTATTTTAAGTATTGACTGTTGTTTTGTCCCTAAAATGCATATATGTCTCCAAAATTAACATTATATGTGAGCAAATGGATTTTTTTCTATAAACGGAAAACGTTTTTTTACAATTACAGATTATCCAAACTGTAATTTACAATATGGTTTATATAATGCATATTATTTAACAATAACATTAATCATGGACCAAACATAGTTAGAGGAAAAGTGTTTTTTTTCTTTATTTTTTGTTAGAAATCATTAAGTAACAGGAAAGAGTTATGAGTAACAGGAATGAGTTTTCGGTAACTGGAATGAGAATTGGACATTGTTTTGAACATTTCATATTACATAACAAAACATAACATAATACAAATTTGAGAATGAGTAGATAATTGCGTATAGAGAATAGGATAATTGGGTATGCACCATGAAACAAACATGGAGAGAGAGAGAGAGAGAGAGAGAGAGAGAGAGAGAGAGAGAGAGAGATGTCCCATTTAAATAAAAGGACTTATAAACTTTAAACTTTAAATTCAGAGTGCCTTGGAGTGGGCCACCACTCTTTTTAAATTCAGAGTGCCTTTGGTGCTTGTAGCTTTAGTGTGTCTGTCTCTCTCGATTGGTTTTAGGATAAGGCTAGTTCTAGTTTGGCCCAGGTTTCTTTGTCAATTTCCATGTGACGGCCTGTCACTGGCTTCGGAGGGGGTATATGGCAAACAATATCCTCAAAAAGATACCAGAGGATGTCTTCTCGAGCTGGCCAGAAATATCTGTTCTGGCCAATCTTTTGCATGCACCGGACCTCAACATGTGTCTCACTGGTATCTGTGACAATTCCAGGGTACAGGTCTCCCTCATACCTCACAACACACCATTTTCCTACAACTTCTGGATCTTGCCACTGAGGTTGCGGGAGCAGTGAGGGTTCGGTGGATGTCATGTTCTGCTTCTTAAAGGTGAATGGCTTGGGATTGAAGCACTCACAGGTCAGGTTTTGCATTGTCGTGCAGATGCAGCTGACATTCCTGTACATCATCTCGCCGGGGGCCACGGTGACGACCTGGTGCAGCCTCATGGTCGACGGAACTGCAGGAAGATCTTGTGGCATTTTTGCTATTGCTTGGTCTACTGTCTGCTCATCAACAAAAAAGCACTGCACTTTTGATCCTGTCTTCTGCAACTCAGAAAAGAGCACAGCTGCATCAGGTATATCCACTCCTTTGCTGACTAAGCTGTCAGCGGTTCGCTTCAAGGCTCCACCAACCCCGTCTGGGGCTCCCTTCCCGTGACTTGCCTCAAAAAAATTCCACGTCCCAGCACAAAAAGCCCCTTCTGAACAGCTCAGTTGTGAACAAAAAGAAGTTGCCTCGCTGTTTGTACTGGGTGCATGGACCGTCACTGTAAAAGTGCACAGTTGTGATGTCAGGGTGATGTTTTTGAATGTAGTCGAACACTGGAGCCATGTACTGCCATATGGCAGCTGGGCCCTTCTGCCTCGATGGAGAGATGGTGCAAAAGGAGATGGGTTGGGGAGTTGTGCTCAGGTACAGCACACCAGTGTGTAGACATGCTTGTTGATGTGATGCTCCAAAATGGACAGCCTGTATCTCTGCACTGTACTTGCACAGGTAGTTCTCCGAAAAATCAATGTGAATCAAGCACTCATGTGCTTTCATTTGGCTCTTTAGAGCCCTATAGTGAGAGAACTGATGCCTTATATTAAATAAGTGCCGTTTGAATCGCTGCAAGTGGTCATTGAATTTTTCCAGGAGCTCATTCTGTGTGGTTTCGCTCTCTTGCTTCAGTGTGACTTTAGACTTTGACAGTGGGTCGTTTTTGTGCTCCTTCTCCACCACTGCCCATTGGAGAAAGGTGACCTTGCTCTCAGCACTGTACTCTTCTGAAAACTGGACAGGAGAGGTCCTTGCAGACGGTACAGTCTCCATACATGCACTCAATTTTGTTAGTGTCGCATGCGATTTCCCTCACGAGGGCCTCTGCATTGCCACTGTTGACCACTTTGAGATGCTGAAGTTTTTGCAGCATGAAATCCAGATTTTCATGGGTTTTACACATGCATGTGTCCCTATCACTTAGGGTGGGATGAACAATCCAGAAGGGGCGGAGCCTACAGAATAATGAGTATGAAATGACATGCTCTTCTTCCGATAAAAACTTCAAGTGCAAATTCTTCATGCTGTCCTGTAGAAATCGTTTCTTCTGCATTTTATTTTTGTTCTTCGTTATGGTCTGCCTTTTTCCAGTGGTCATACGACTGACATCATCTCTTTTGAAGAATGATCTGACTCTATTGACGAGGTCAGGTGAGATCCTTCTGTTCCTCTTCCTTTGATAAGCTAAGCCAGATGGGTTGGGAGCTTTCCACCTTTTTTTTGAAAAGCCCAATGCGTCTTGTGCCAGGTGTTGCACCCTGTACTGTTTCAGCAGACTATTCCCGGTTACTACTCTTGCAATGAGTTGCTTTTCTTTCTCCCCCTTAGCCTTTTTGTATTTGTTTTTGATGGAATCGACAAGGGCCTTGTGAAACAAAAGGGTTTTCTTGGTGCCTGTACTTGAGTGCTGATCCAATGTTTCACGTGCTGTTGTTTGGGGAGATGCCCCTTGGTGTTTCAGGCGTTGAAGTCGTTTTTTGTACGATTCTTTCTTTTTGGTTTCTTTTGCTAGTTTGGCTCTTAATTCTTTGTTTTCTTTGCGTAGATTGGTCATCGTTTTCTTCGTTCTCTTCTTTCCATGGACTCGTTGCCTGCAACACAAAACAACTTAAAGTTAACAATCATATAGCCATAACATGCAAATAAATACATTTATAAATGTGAGCTATGAAGTAATGTACTTTTTTTTTGGGGGGGGGGGGTGTATCTGTCAGCCAGTTGGCGGCCAGGGAGCAGTTTGTGTGTGGGTGGTGGTTGGGGGGCGGGGGGTGGCGGCATATCCTGCTGAATTGTGCATTGAATTATAATGGAATCGCCTACCTTTCTCAGCCATAGCCTATATAAAAAGTGTTTGCTCACCTGCCTTGACTCACTTATTAAGGTTCATTACATTCATAACCCAGAGGGTTTTATAAGATGCAGCACAAAATATGGATTCTGGATATAAACTACTAATATTACACACACTGCACCTTTAAGTTCATATGTGAGTTCAGGCAGGTGAGCAAACATTTTTGTTAATGTAGTGTATATAAAGTCTGAGTTTTGCTACATTATAAGCACATCAGAACTGCAACTAGACCTGGAAATACTTGGCACAGGATCTGCTAGCTCAGGATCTGCTAGCTCTGCGCTCAGGGCTTTCCTGTCTTTGAGTCTATGATACGTCTCCCTCCACTTCTTGCGTCGACTCCGTCTCTCTCTGGCACTGACGTCTTTGATGGGTTTCTTCCTGCCTGACTCTAGGTCCTCCCTATACCTCTCATTTTCCTGCTTTAAGTATTTTGCCCTCCGTTCTGGGTCAGCATCGCGCCGTGCACGATAGCGCCGCTGCTTTTCAGCAGCAGTCAAAGGTGGATTGGCTCCCTGAAAACATGCATTCATATAATGTACATGATCTTGTGTGGATGACATGCATCATTCAGACTTGTAATTCAGACAAATAATAAAACAAACTATAGTCAGGGCTGCATTAACAAGGTGGCTAGATATGGCTGCAGTCCAGGGGCCCCCACCTACACATGGGCCCCTGAAAGTGAACATTATAAAAATTATAAAATTCATCTCTCATGTTGAGCACTGTTGGTAGACATTTTACCCTTAATTCTTGCCTCGAAATGGCATTGAAAAATTGCCTTCCAGGGGCCCCCACAGCAACATGTAGGCTAGGGGCCCCAGGCTATCTCAGTCCAGCCCTGTCTATAGTATTAGATTGATAGATAAACAAACAATTTTACAATAAACCAGAGAATCATACTCATTACTGTTACTATTACTCAGTCCTGTTACCGTTACTCAGTCTTCATTAAAGTAACAGGAATTAAAGTAACTGTAATGAGTTTTAGCATTAAGTTAGCAAAAACACAAAACATAGCAATGTGTAGGTCATGCTAGTAGCACAAGGTCACTCTACACATTGTAAGGATTTACCACACGTATTGTTTAGAAAAAATAACAAAAACATTAGAGGTATAATTAAGGTAACATGACTGAATGCTTAGATTGACCAGTCATGGCTTTAGTTACAGTTTTGTCAAGAATATTGACTAGAGCATCAGAGAACTTACTTTTGGTCTTCCCATGTCCTTCAGATTGCCAGAAATGATGTAACTTCCTCTTGAAAAAATGAAATGTGGGTGGTCCCAATATTTTCAGGGGGGCTTTGTGTTTAGGTAACAGTACTGAGTGAAAACCAGGGGACATGACTAAAATGCATTTTTAAATAAAATAATATATATATCCAATGTTTAAAATGTATGTAAAGTAAATGTGGGGTATGGACTCAGACAGAAATGGTAAAAAAATCATATTAATATGGATTTTATTCACTTTTTTTCAATGTTAAGTGTAGTGTGTTAACGTGGGGACATGCATAAAATGCATGTTTTCCGGTATACTTGACAGATTTTAAAAATGTTTTTAAATATTTATTGAGGTTTTTTAGTTCAATACGTATTCACAAGGCTTCAATTTATTATAATATGTACTTAACAGAGATTTTACAGCTATTTTCCATTGCGTTTAAAGGCATAATATCACGGGGACATACACTGACAGAAAAGGCACCGATTTCGTAGAATGGCCCAGCTGCTCTTGATGAGTAAGAGTGCTCTCCATCAAAATGTGGTGGGATAACACATCCGGCCTGATAGATAAAAACACAGACAACCACAAAAACAGTCTAATGAGAGATCCACATCAATGTTTATTAGTAGGCTATGAAATCGATTAAACTAAGGGGTGTAACGCGCTCAACTCAAACAAAGTAAACAACTGGGTGCTCATTTCTCAAGAATATATGAAATAAGGAGAAGGACAGCATTCCAAGTCTTGTGGTTTATTGCCCGTCAGACGTTTCGGGGTTAACCTTCTTCAGTGTCGTGCAAGTTGCCCGACACTGAAGAAGGTTAACCCCGAAACGTCTGACGGGCAATAAACCACAAGACTTGGAGTGCTGTCCTTCTTATTTTATTATAAAATCTGTAAATCGTTTTCTGTCAACCCAAGTGCTAAGAGACACTTACTCAACAGGCTCTTCCAATACTTCTGTATCTTCAAATTCCAATTCTTCAACAATGTCCACTTCAACTCCAACTAGCAGCGTTTTACTCACTGTGGTAAATAGAACACAATCAAACAAAACCAAATGAATGCAAACAAACATTACATTACATTGCATTGCATTTGGCAGACACTTTATAACCAAAGTGACTTACAAACAAACAGCAATCTATAAATGTAAGGAGCTAACATAATATGAGATCCCATTCATTTGACTCTCAAAAAAGACCAAATGTAAGTATTCCTATTTATTATTGTAATTGCACAGCAGTCACCTAATCCTAACCTAGTGTTTCTCAACGGGGGCTCTCCAGCCCCCCAAGGGGAGTTTGGGAGCCCTAGGGGGTCGTTGAGAAGGATACAGCTAAGGGGCGGTGCTTAGTTCTCATTGGGAGGCATTGGTCCATTTTATTTTTGAATACTAAAGGGGGCGTTGGCAGGTATGGTGAGAAGGTCCAGGGGGGTGTTGGGAGGCTTATGATGAGGTCAAGGGGGCGTTTATTCAAAAAAAATGTTCTAAACAGTGATGCAATGTTTTCTCAATAAAAAAAAAAATCTTACCGCTGAGACAGGGGAAAGGTGAGTACGGCCATTGCTCGGTCGTGACACCCTCGCAGCTGTCTGTGCGTGACTTGTACAGACATGCACACCCGTTCTCCTCACTCCTCCTGTGAGCGTAGACACAAGGGCGGTGGCCGCCATAGCTGTCCCTAAGCTCACAGTATGGGTACATATGTCCCCTCCACACGTCAGGGGAGTCCTCGTCCTCGTCCTCGTCCTCATCCTCGTCCAAGGTCCTGACCATGTGGACGCCTGTGGAGCCTGCGGTGACGGAGCCGTGTGCTTCTCCTCCGCCATCTTGGTAAGGGCAGCACCTGTGTCTGTGTACTATATGTGTGGCGTCTTCATCAGCACCATCTGCTGAGACATGAAAGGCATGGTGAACAGTGGAGGGTGAGCAGTGTTGCCAGATTTGTCTGATCAAATCCCACCCAAAAGGTTCTCAAAAACCGACAAAATGTGCTGAATTCCGCCCAATTTCAACAAATTGCATTGGTTTCTATGGGCACAAAACTGCTAAACAAAAACGCCAAATGGCCAATTTTTCCTGTCTTTACCCGCAGACGGCCATCCCAAGTAGCCCAATTGGGCAGGCAACCGCCCAATCTGGCAACACTGGGCCCGGCCAAAGCTGTCATTGGTATTTATAGATGTGTGGGTCTCTCTGTGCTAGTTTGTAGAGTGTTTGTGACGTGTAGATTCTACGCAGGGGTGGGAAACCTTTTTCATTTGAGGAGCCACTCCAAATTCATCCGAGGGCCGTAAAAGTCCTCCGAGGGCCATTCTCTCATATGCAAAAAAGTGACCCAATTTACCTGAATTCACCACATACCGTAATTGTTTTGCAGATGTATCTTCTAAGGTCCCTATACAAAAGATGTCATATATCATGTGAAGCTGCACGATACAGATGAGCTAAAGGTCCGGACCAATAGCTCAGCGCTACCAACTGTATTGGCTTTGACAGGGAGGTTCTACACCACACTCTGCTACTTGGCATCCGTTTGTGTGTGTGTGTGTGTGTGTGTGTGAGGGAGAGAGCGTGTGCGTATATTTGTATGTGGCTACACTGTATGTGTGTGTGTGTCGTCCCCTCAAAGGGATCACAGAGCAACAGGAATGTCTTTTGCACCATGTACAGCACCATTTTTGAGCTGGTTGTACTAACCCCAACTCCGATGAATTTGGGACGTTTGGTAAACAGTGAATAAAATCAAAATGCTATCATTTTCAAAACACTTAATCTATTCATTAGATGGAGAATAGTGAAAAGACAACATATTAAGTGTTAAAACCGAGAAAAAATATTGTTTTGGGGGAGATATGTACTCATTTCTAATTTGAGAAATCCAACACGTCTCAAAAGAGTTGGGACGGGGACAATAAATGGCAGCAAATGTCGAGGAAGACTAAAAACAAAACAAAAGACAACACTTAACAGTTAAATACATTAACCGATGAGATGATTTTATATAAAAAACAGTGTTAATTCCTATCTTGGACATGATTTCACCAGCTTAAATGGTGGGTGTATTCCTTGTCATGTTTTGCAATGTTTTCCTTTCTGTAGTGCTTACAGTGTGACAGGTCTTGACCAAAAACCCACCATTTTATCACATGCTGGTCCTTATGATGGAGCCAAACTGTTAAAACATAGTAGAGAATGCAATTTGACCTTACTTTGTGGCAGTAATCGAAGATCTCCCTTCAAAATATAATGCATGAGTGGCTTTTCATGCTGTTTAAAACCCAATTATACCATTCAGCACTGTATTTAACTCTACAGATGAGTGAGAACATCTTAACCAATGCACTACTGCATCCGCATGCCATCATGGAGGCTGACTTTTGAAGCTAGCACTAACACAAGTTGGATGGTCCATTTTCACTGTAGCACAGGATGTGCAATGGTCTATTATTGTCAAAAAGAATGGACTTCTACAACTTCTGCTGACTTCTGTAAGCAAAGGACAGTTTCCCATGTCTTCTGGGTCTATTTCAAGTGAGCTCAGGTGCTTAGGAGAATGTTAAACCCCTGTGTCATTTTCATGCATTAAGCATTCTTAATATGGTCAATTTTCAATAGCTCTAGCACTCCAGGAATTAGAGTGAGACTACAGCCAATATATATTTCATGATGTCATGAACCTATACAATGATTTTATTAACAAAAATATGTCTTATATACACTCAATCGTGGTAAATCAAAGGGAATTCAAAAATGTATGTAATAACTATGGTAATTATTCCCTTTGCATCTTTAATTCTGAGTGACTCAGCCTCTCTGTGATGATCTTATACCTGGACACCTATATTGTCCGTCAGTACAATTCATTTTGAAATGTTCTTCTTTGTTGTTTTATCTTATTTGGATGTTTACTAAATTTCACTGATCCCCGTCCCAACTCTTTTGAGACGTGTTGGATTTATCAAATTAGAAATGAGTACATATGTCCCCCAAAACAATATTTTTTCTCGGTTTTAACACTTAATATGTTGTCTTTTCACTATTCTCCATCTAATGAATAGATTGAATGTTTTGAAAATGATAGCATTTTGATTTTATTCACTGTTTACCAAACGTCCCAACTTCATCGGAGTTGGGGTTTGTAAAAAAGAACTCAACCTCAAACAAATAGGCCTAAATCCCTCGGTCTAACGTAAATACATTTTCAGTTTACAATGTAATGTACGATTTATTCCTATTCAGTAAAAAAAAGAAAACGATATTTGACTGTGGCACTGTGGGCGTACGGGATGGTGTGTCTTTGTGGTGGTAGTGGCCTCTACTCTACTCGTCTGCCATGACTTCATGTGGCATTCTCTAGCTCAGTGCTCCTCAAACTTTTTCAGGCCAAGGACCACTTCGCCTCCCCAAAAATGTTCAGGGACCACCTGTCAACTTAATCGACAGTTGACGGGTGCTAATTTGACACTGCTGATTTCGATGCAGATCACTTACTTTTTACAAGCCTGTCTTGTTGTGGTGGAAATATGACAGCTGTGCATGGCTTTGAAATAATGTCAAAAATATAGCCTACTGCTAGCTTGTCTTAGAAAAGTAGAAATCCCCCCGCGAACCACCTGAGCTCTGTTGCGGACCACCAGTGGTCCCCGGACCACAGTTTGAGAATCACTGCTCTAGCTAGAGTGCCAAGAGGCCTGCTGAGTAGGAATATGGCTATGTGCGGCAAGGCATCTGCTAACACTGGCAAAGATTGAGGGAGAGGGAGAGAGAGAGAGAGCATTTGGATGTGTGTGTGTGTGTGAGAGAGAGAGAGCGAGACAGAGAGAGAGAGAGAGAGAGAGAGAGAGAAAGAGAGAGAACCACAACAACACTGCGGCTTATTGAACAGATAACATGTATCCACCTTCACACTTGAAAATGGAAAGCAACGAATGTGTGATTTATTATTACTGCATCTACACAGGAGGAGTTTTGAAATCTGCTCTCCAGAAATAATGTCAAGCAATTGTCAAGTAAATTGGAAATGTAATGGCTATTCGGGATAATAAAGAGTAATAATATTATTTAATGATTCTTAATAAGTATAATAATTGAGTACAATAAAGACTGTAACTTAATCTAATCCAATATAATGAGGGGAAATTACCCTGCTAGCAAGGGGACATTGAATCGACGCCAATTATCGTCAAATCAACACGGATAGACCACCAACGCTGTTGATTCATTACATTACATTACATTACATTGCATTTGGCAGACGCTTTATAACCAAAGCGCCTTTCAAAAGAGGACATGATCAAGTCAACATCACAAGCAAATACAAAGTGCACAGGAAATATACAGAACAACAGGTGCAGTTGCAAAGAGGGGTTAGGTTTTTTTTTTTTAAAGAGTAAATAACGAGTAATAACACACAACACACACACACACACACACACACACACACACACACACACACACACACACACACACACACACACACACACACACACACACACACACACACACACACACACACACACAAGTAAACACACAGACTAAACTAGACATCATGTCAAGAGATTCAACATCGCTTTGCCACCAGGGTATTATGCAGTCTCATATTCGTACCTGTGTTGTATAATAAACTTGAACTTGAGAGTATTATTCAGTCTGATATTTGTACCTGAGTAGTAAGAGCTACTTGGGTCGTCCTCCGTCCACAACACGGGGTCCTCCTCACCCTCGTCCTCATCCTCATGCCTGAGAGGCCGGCAGCTGAAGCGGCCGCTGTCCTCCCTCATGCACTGGCGACAACACAGGAGAGCCGTGCCGGCCATCAGGCAGCCATGACGCTCCATCTCTATTGGCCGATAGATTAGAATGCAGACAGAGTAGAGAGGCTGTACGGGGCTGAGTGGAGAGGAGCAGCGAGACTGACTAGAGAATCGGGTCGAGTGACTTGGGCGTGCCGTCCGTGGATGTTGCTGGGTTGGGGGGTGGGGTTGGTGTGTGAGCGTACCGTCCGTGAGTCCCGTCCTCAACCCATCCCATCCCATATCCCTCACCTGAGGGCTTGCCCTTCTGTTCTCCTGTATGTTGTCCTTGCTGGCTATTTTTACCTACGCCAAGGAGGTTATGTTTTCGGTCGCGTTGGTTTGTTTGTCTATCTGTCTGTTTGTTTGTTTGTTTGTCTGTCAGCAGGATAACTCAAAAAAGGTATGCACAGATTTAGATGAAATTTGGTACAGTTGTTGGAAATGATCAAAGGAATTAGTGATTTCATTTTGGTGGTGATCTGGATCACGAACCGGAACCAGGACTCTTCACCATTGCAGGATAGGGCGAATGTTCACATTCCAGTTTCTAACTCCACAAAAACAAGGCAGAAAGACTTAAGAAAAAATAGGGTGTAACATCAGAGACGGTTTCTAACAAGCATCCATCTCTGGTAACATACAGCACAGCAGTCAAATGTTCTATGAAACAGCTTCCTTGGCTGAGGGATGCACTCTGATTGCATTTCTTTTTCTTTTTAATTTTTAGTATTGTAGCTTTTTCGGTTTGTTTCCCAGTCATGTAAACTAACTGGTGAAAATGCAAATGCAATTCAGAACATGATACAGACTATAGTAAGATTAATTTCAGATAGCTGGGGTTGATGACAGGCAGGCATGCCACATACAATAATGCATTATGTCTTAGCTAGTTTTAATGTGATAATTGGATCAGTTTTAAGTCATTCAAACCCACCCATCCTCAGGCTGATACCCTGATGAGGAGATCCTGAGTGGAGAGTGGAGAGGGCACCTCACTGTGCCGTGCCACCCCCGTCCCCCACCGGAGGACTTGCCCTTCTGTTCACTAGCATGACGTCATTGCTGCCAGTGGATTCTATTTTAAGCTTCTTCTTTTTTTTCCCCCTCCGCCAAGGAGGTTGTGTTTTTTTCGGTCACATTGGTTTATCTGTCTGTCTGTCTGTCTGTCTGTCTGTCTGTCTGTCTGTTTGTTTGTCAGCAGGATAACTCAGAAACGTATGAATGGATTTGGATGAAACTTTGTGGAGTTGTACTTCTATTCTATTCTAGAATGGGACACCGAATCTTTAGCTGTAGCCAATATCTAGCCAATAAACTTGGATCTGAGTGACATAGCCTAGTAGGCCTACTCAGTGCAGAGTTACTTACAAGGGCAGTAATAGGTAAGCGGTTAGGGTGTCATCCCAAAGGTTGCCCGTTCGACTCCCGAACCACCAGGTTGGTGGGGAGAGTAATTAACCAGTGCTCTCCCGTCTCCCCCATCCTCCTCCATGACTGAGGTACCCTGAGCATGGTACCGTCCCGCCGCACTGCTCCCTTGGGGCACCATTGGGTGCTGCCCTCTTGCATTGGTGAAGCATAAATGCAATTTCGTTGTGTGTAGAGAGAGTAGAGAGAGAGGTTCCACTGGCCCATTGTTTCCTGGTTCTATTATGGCCCCCCTTAGGCAGACCTAGGCAGACCTAAGGACTGTTCTATTCATTGTAGGAGTATTATGACACGCCCCTTTAGGCAGACCGGAACCTGGTCGCGTTAGGTGCCCATAGAAACCTATTATGTTGGCATATCTCTATATACTTAAAGAATATCTGCTTAAGTGATGTAGAGTGCTGTCACAATGGCAATGGGAGTTTGCAGTTAGGCTTTTTCTTTCACTACTTCCTTCAGAGTTTATATAGCAAGTTGTCTAATAGGTCTATTAAGTGTAGATCAATTCTAATAGACTACTGTGTGCAATGCAGAAAACACCAACCTGATTGTGTCATGACTGACAATGAATTAGCAGTGAACACCATAGGTTAAAAGATTTGGTAACACTTTACATGACGCCGGTGTCATAAGCATGTCATTACAGGGTCATAATAGTGTCATGGTAGTGGCACAGTTATGCATGTGTCATAAACATTATGTGCATGTCCATGTTGGCCTTAAGTAACATTCGACATTCAAAGACAACCTTTGCCATAACCGAATGTCACTTAGGCCAACAGTCATAAAATGTTTATGACATGGAATGTTTTTGACTTATCTATGACTGTGTCATGGCACTTTTATGACACTGTACATGCTTATGACACCGGCGTAAAGTAAAGTGTTACCAAAAATGTACACAATAAGATAGGCCTATATCAAGAGAGCTTCCGAATATCATACAGCCCTGTTCTGCCAGTGACATCTAGTGGAAGAAATGTGAACAGATATAAAAGTAATTGAGGCATGCATTACACAACTTCCTGGTATTGTTTTTGGATGTTTTTGCGCCTTGATCAGCATTTAAAGACGTGCCTCAAACTTAATAAGTGTACTTCACTATCATACATACTTTTGCTATGGTGATAAAAGCTTACTTTTCGCTCGATCAGTCTCCCCTCCCCTGTGATTTAATTTGAGGAGGAGCAGTCAAATATGAAAGGTGGGCGGAGCAACCTCAAAGGCAGCTTCCGTCCTCCTGACCTGACTGTTGACAGTTACTATTACTAATTCTAACAACAACATGGCCTATCCAGGTGGCGGATATCCCGGAGGGGTATGTATGATACATCATGTTGTTAACAATTGCCATTATTGTTAAACCCATGAGAAGAATAGGCACTTGACAGTGCAAAGCGTTTGTAGACCGTAACGGGACCTTTAGCAGGGAGCTACCTGGGATGGGCGCAACAATTGATCTTCCTGTTTCCTGAAACGAGGCCTGTCTTATCATGATTGCCAATTTATCATTTCAAATTGTAGGTAATAATGCGCTGCACTACGTGTTTGTGGTAGTATTTAGAACTTTGTTCGGTATTCGATGATGGAAGGCAGACAGAGTGCAGTAAAGAAAGGGCACGGCCTCCCCCGACGTCATAGCTCGTAGCCTACGACAGGGATTTGGCTACTAGCGCTCATTCAATCATCCGATATCTGCTGAATAGGCTATCGAGCAGTATTACATACCCATTATGATGCAATATGTGTTGTAGCCTACGCATTGTTAAAACAGCAGCATTACAGCATTTAAAAAAGGCACTCCGACCATTAGTCACAGTAGTCCAACAAGCAGTATCAACAACAACAATGGGACTTTCTTAATGTTTTAGCCCAGCACATTGGGAATAACCATTTGGCAGACTTATATTGAATGTCAAAAATAGACAAAGAAGAAGGGTTTATTAATACTACTGAACAATGTGAACGTTACTTATTAGACCATAGAACATTGAGGTTGAACAGTCCCATATGTGGGTGTGCCTGTTGGCACTGTGCCACCACACAAACGTGTGTGTGTGTGTGTGTGTGTGTGTGTGTGTGTGTGTGTGTGTGTGTGTGATGCACACATAGGTGGAGTAGTGGAACATTTCACTACTTCACTTCTGTCTTTTATTTAACTCAGAAAAAAACGGAACAAAAAACAAAAGCTGAGAACTTTCAAGGCAACATCACCAAAAGGCTCTGTTTGCATATAAGCTATCCCACCATCGAACATAATAACCCCCCTTCTGACTCTCTGAATGAGGATGTTTATTTAATCCGCAATGCTTTCCCTTCCCTGTTTAGGCCAGTGTAGTAGTATTGCTGCTATTGGTTCACTGAGCTGTGCTGTTTGTAGAAGAACTGCGAATACTGCACTTCTCCTTTGGTGTGATTCTGATCCCTTTAATCCCGCGATTCTCAACCAGGGGTCCGGGTACCATTAGGGGTACTCAAGCACACACTCAAGCACACTGCAGGGTATACATGCAATACTACCAAATATTTCCTTATTTCCCAATAGACCGTCTCTGCTACTACTACTACTACTACTGTACTTTTACTACTACTACTAATACATTTGTTTTGTATGGCCCTTTTCATGGTACTCAAAGACGGTTGATATGAATGATATGAACAAATGAATGAAGCATAGTCACATTTGGATAGCGGAAAATATAGAGCAGAAATAAGGGGGTACTCATGGTGTGACAAGAAGGCTTAGGGGGTACTTAAAAAGGTTTGGAAGCACAGCTTTAACCTCTAGAATTAGCCCATCCCCCATATGCCTGTGGCCCTTATGGCAGGTGGCTCACTTGAGTAGGGATGCACCTATACCAACACTGGTATCGGTATTGGCACCCGATACTGCTCATTATACTCGTACTCGTACTCGTCAAGCACTTGCCGATACCAAATTATTATTACTATTACACAAAACAATGCAAAATCTTGTCACGTTCTGTGGACTTGAAAGCAGCATGGAAAAAAGTGCCACTTCATACATTTACTATCATTTAAATCTACATGGAAATGGACAATAAAAATATCACAGGTCTAAAAAAAAGGCCATGCATTTATTTTCATTGTATTTTGGTGGTAAAAGGTATCGGTGCTCGGTATCGGCAAGTACACACATTAATGTACTCGTACTTGTATCGGTTTTCAAAAAAGTGTGATCGGTGCATCCCTACACTTGAGGTCATGACCCCCCACATAACACTGCATTACCCTGAGGGATTTGAACCTGTTTGCTTACTTCACATTCTCTACTGAAACCATCCGATTAGCCCATTTCCTCAATGACCAGGCAGTCAGGCCAGTATCACTTTTGTAGAAGTAGAAGTAGAAGTAGTACTCTTACAGATGTAGAACAACACCAGTAGTAATAACTTTGTAATAATATCATACTACCAGCAGAGATTTTAGGAGTATTATCCAGTCTCTCTGCTACTAGTATTGTAATTCTATTCAGGAGTAGAACTAGTATTAGGAGTAGGAGTATTACTTCTGCTTTACAGTATACAACTCTGGCCAGTATAACTCTGCTGTTATGCAATCAAATGCTGCCATCAGATATCCAAAGTATATCATGTATTACTATATATCAGAGGTGGGCAAACTCAGGCCCGGGGGCCACATGTGGCCTAGCATGGGAACTCCCACACTGTCTTTAGTTCTACACAATCGTTTCAATCTGAAAGACAGTCTGGCGAGGATGACTCATAACGGACAAGATCATGGTCCCTGTCTCTGTCCAATCAGAGAGCGAGGACGGGTGTGCCATAATGGCCAAGCATTCCGACCTTTACAGTTTCTCTGTCCAATCAGAGAGCAGGGCAGTGTGTCATAATAGCCAAGTATTCTCACTTGTGATTAGGTCTGGTGTTAACCAGGCAACATGCTGAGCCATTTCATGCATCCCGCAGAACCTTTACAAGAGAGAACACCAATATAAATTCATATGCTCCCAACATTCTCAAAATGGATACCTAGAACAGGAGTCTTGTTCATAACCAAGTTAATTGGCTACATCTAAATACTTTTCATTACAATGTGCAGGAATGGCATAGCTGAGAAGTTTTGTTAGCGTACACTATTTCTTATTATTGATGTTGCCTGCGACATCTGGCCCTTTGGTCAATATTGTAAACCCAATGGAGCCCTTAAGCCGAAATAACTGGCCACGCACTGCTATATTTGGTGATCTGGTGGTTGATAATGTGAAAACTAGGTCACAGGTCTGTACCCAACTGCCATAGTGTGTCAGTACAAATATTTGTGCTAAAATACCACCTCGTGAAAAACCACATGGTAAAAGCGAACAATGTAGGCTAGCATGATGTTGCCCTAGAAATGTTAATATGCTCAGCTTTTTTTTAACACAGTATTGTTGCAAATTGTGGCTATATGTATGCAACAGAAGAGAGAGCAATCAACTTAATTCTTTCTTATTCAAATTTACCTGCATCGTACCAAGACGGCATTAACAATGAAGATTTCAATTCTTTCATCCAAAGCCTCTTAGAAACACAAGTGTGCGGAAGTACAGAGTGTAGAGTACAGACCCATCACTGGTAGTGGTAGTGCATAAGACCAGTTGTTGTTTTTTTTAATGAAAGCATATTGTCACTGAATAGAAGCGTCAGCTAGCTTCTTGGAGTCTGAAAAACATTACATTTAGGGATGCACCGATACACATTCACTTCCGATCCGATCCCGATATCTAAGTTTGGATATCTGCCGATACCGATACTACTCAGATTCTATACCAAAATCACATCTATGCATGGGCTTCAACTTGAGATAGGCCCACGTAGACTATTTGGTCACAAAAGGAAGTCAGAAGAACAGGAAACCAATTAATGAGTAAAAAGTAACAAGTAAAAAAGCAACAATCCCATCCTGAAAACGAATATGCAAGTGTTATGATTTCAAATTAACATTGCACCTGGCTCAATGTCAGTATCAGGAAAGTTCCGATACTTTGGAAAAAATCCGATCCGATCTCTGAATTATGTTGATATCTGAACCCGATACCGATACACCGATACCGATATCCCATCCCTAATTACAGTAGTAGTATTTCTTCTCCTTTGTGTTTGTGGTGGCCGTGGCCTAATGGCTGGTGGGTAACTAATACCCAGTAGCCAATACCCTGCAATGTCTGTAAATCACTTTGGATAAAACCGTCAGCTAACTAAGCCACATGAAGTATGAAAGAGATGACCGCAGTGTCTCCTGTGTGTATAATATGTAGTGTCTCCTGTGCTGTGTGTGTAATACAGTGTTTCTCAAACCTTTTCAGACCGAGGACCACTTTGTCCCCCCAAAAATGTTCAGGGACCACCTGTCAACTGAATTGACAGTTGAATGGTGCTAATTTGACACTGCAAATTTCAATGCTGATCAATTACTTTTTTATTCACATTTACCAGCCTTATTGTGGTGAAAATAAGACTAAAGCTATGTTTAGATTTGTAATAATGTTACAAATAAAGCCTACTGCTAGCTCGTCTTGGAAAAGTAGAAATCCCCTCGTGGACCACCTGAGCTCCTTCAGGGACCAGCAGTGGTCCCAGGACCACACTTTGAGAATCACTGGTGTAATATGTAGTGTCTCCTGTGCTGTGTTTCAGTATGGAGGAACTCCAGGGGGCCCGGCTACAAATAAAAACATGAGCTTAGTAATGTATCTGTTGTAAGCTTAATAATATGTAGTGTCTCCTCTCCTGTGCCTTGTGTAATATGTAGTGTCTGCTGTGCTGTGTTTCAGTATGGAGGAGCTCCAGGGGCCCCTGGCTACGGAGGATTCCCCGGCCAGCAGCAGGACCCTCTCTTCGGGTACTTCACAGCTGTGGCTGGACAGGTGAGCTGGTTGGTTGGTTGATTGTTTGGTTGATTGATTGATTGATTGATTGGTTGGTTGATTGATTGATTGATCGATTGATAATCTCAGTTCTTGAACAAAAGCAAATGCATGAATCAGTTTCAAATAAACTGCACCTCTTACTTGAACTAGAAATGAGCTCAGAGAGTGTCGGAAAAAAAGAGTCACGCACAACAGCTGGATGCAGCTCAGGAAAAAGGCGAACATAATAAAAAGTCCAATTAAAGACAAACTGGTATACAAACGTCTTAGGACTGAGCTATGCACATGGCTATGCACTGAAATGTGCTCCTTTGTATTGGCAGGATGGGCAGATATCAGCAGAGGAGCTGCAGCAATGTCTTACCCAGGCTAACTTCTCTGGAGGATACAAACGTAAGTAGCAATGTCTTACCAAGGCTAACTTCTCTGGCGGATACAAACGTAAGTAGCAATGTCTTACCCAGGCTAACTTCTCTGGGATACGTTTCTCGAAACCATAGTTGCTAACTAGACTAGCTACTTTGTTGTTTGCAATGCAATTTCCCATTGGCAACTACTGAAATTGCTAACTGGCTAACAACTACGCTTTCAAGAAATGCACCCTTGGAGGCTACAAACGTAAGTAGCAATGTCTTACCCAGGCTGATTTCTCTGGAGGATACAAACGTAAGTAGCTATACTCATGAACGGCTACCTTTTATTGCCAGTCCCAAAATTGACACAAGATGCAGTAATGAATAAATGACTGCCATCTTGAAGCAAGTGAAACATCCTCTCCACTTGTTTAATAGACATCTTACGGTATACATGGGTTCTACATTTTTTTTATAACCTGACTGTGCAAACCTAGCTGCGCACAACTCACCCTAGTCTGATTGTTGGAAACCGCTGTCGGTCAAAAAATTGGCTGCCAGTGTCTTGCCCCTCCTCATAACATCGTGTTGATAAACTCTGAGAACCCATGTATATGTCAGCATGAAATGCAAACGCTGATGCAAAACATACTGTTTGTTTGTATGCCACAAATGCATGGTTACACAAGACTATTCCAGTTATGAATCCTCACACTCAGTGTTTCCCATACATTGAGGAAACTATGGCGGCCCGCCATAGTTTAAATTTGGCCGCCATAGTTTACGAAAATGTTAAAAAAAAAAAAAAAAAAAAAAAAAAAAAATTTTTATTTTTTTTTTTTTTTTTAAACGATTTCCGTTTTTGTTAAAACGAATTACGATTTCCTTCGCATTTTCCTCCTGGAGTAAATACATCCTATAGAGAAAACCACAAAGTGCTTGAAAGACAGGGGATCAAAAGCCTAGTCAAGCTGTTATAGTTAACTTGGGTTTGGGCAGGGACACAGGAAGTGGGGTGCACGGGGTCGCTGGACAACAGACGCAGCTGCATCATAGCCTTTCTACCTACTGCATCACTTGTGTATTAGGCCGCCTACCCTAAATTCAGACATAGTTTTTTTTTCCCTCATTATTATTCTAAAATAGAAACACAAAATATGAATATTTTCTACTTTTTTAATACTTATAAGTAGTTTGAAATGTGAATGCAATTTTGGTTTGAAATGAGTGATTTTTAGACCCCAACCAGACCGGAACAGTGGTGTAGAACGGTGCAGCCAGTGACGCGGGAGCGATGTTTGTTTTGTTTAGCTTGTGGTGTCAAGGTAGTAATAAATGTGGTATTAACAGCGATATGTTGGCTTGGGCATGCATCAACATACACCCATTGGAGGAGCTAACTTGTTGTGTAGAGAAGTCTCATCACTGTGGTGATCAAACACGGACCAAGCAAGGAATTAGGTGAATTTAAAGTGCGACGGGAGAAGGGAATGTCACCAAAATTGTGCATCGTGTCAGGTAAGAAGTGGCTTTTATTCCTTGCCGTGGAGATTGGATTCGTAGTAGCACATTGGTAGGCTAGGTCTTGCCTATTGCTGGTGAAGTCTAGGCTATCTTAGCCTCGGAGTTTGCTATGGGGTGAATCTGTAGCACAGCCGATGTTGTGCGTGGCTTGTCTATCAACCGTTGCCAACGTTGAATTGCCGCGGTGTGAAATGGCTGTTCTATTGTTAGATGTTTTGAACTTTTGTAGTGGGTGGCGATTTGTTCCTTTTGCCTCTTGCTGCTGATTTGACCACCGTTTAGCCTATGGCCTACGTCAAATGCAAACTAAAGGTGGCTTTTACACTCTCCCTGTATCAATAGCCAGCAATGGCACGAGCTGCTTTGGCGCTTAGCCTACTTCTCTCGCCGATCACAGCACAAACTCTTTGGCCGTCAGAGTGTAATCACATACGGGAAGCAGTATGCCTGTCTGTGTGTCGTGCGCACAGACCTACAGGTCTGTGGTCGTGCGTGTTTTGTGCGCGGGCGGGGAGACAGGGCAGTTGTCCTGATCGTATGCATCTTGAGATACACAGTCGCAATTGCAAGACAATCTAAATTGTTTGAAAGCCCGGTCACCTCTCACAAGTGCATCGCATAGCCTAGTCATTTAGTTCTACTAATTTCACACATTGTAGACTGCCCATGGAGAAGAGAGAAACTGTCACGGTAGCGCGATTTGCTCTTGAACACGCCCTCACCTCCACATTAGGTGCGCGTTTCCCTTCCGCAAGAAGAACTTAATAATTTTGAAGTGAAATGTTAAACAAAAAAAAGGTAAAATCTAGTAATCCTTGGTTAGGCTACATAAAACATGAAGAAGTTAGTCAGATGGGATTCGCCATTCTTCATCCTAAAATTGATTAGAATGCAGGAAATTGCATCTAAAAAACACGTTTTTTTTTCTGGGAGAGGACTCCAGAACCTCCGCCGACCACAGGCCCCCCTGGTCAAAATGAGTTCCTGCGTTCCTGGGTTTGGGAGCAATATAAAAAAAAACTTCAGAGGAGGGACAGTTGGGATGAGTTTACTAACACTCCCCAGGCTTTGTTTTACAGTTGTAATGTGACAGGCCTTCATTGACGCAGCAGAGGAGACATCGGGCTGCATATACAATGTAGAAATGAATGTGTAATGAATGTGAATATAGACATAAATGTGTAATATGTTGTTCAGCCCTTTTAATGGAAGGAATTTTGAACTGGCCCTGTGACCAGCACCCCTCATGTAGAATGTGTACGCCTATGTGTGTGGGGGAAAAGGCATAGCCTACCCTCTTAGACCCTTTTTGTCTATGCGTTACACACAGTGATCTTAAATTCTTATCTCTGCTCCTATTTTGTTTTATTATTGTTTTCATTATATAGACCCCTGTATGAGGGACAAATGAAACTGTGTTGTAAACAGAAATGATTCACTGTACTGCATTTTTTGACAATGACAATGTACTACTATTATACATGTAATGGGTAAAATGGGTAGCCTTATTTCTCAAAATATAAATGGCTGAAATGTTGGCCCAGGCCTATAGTTGCTCCATGCGCCAATGTCACACTGTACTCATTGTTTTGCCGTTTTGCATTCACGCTGTGTGAATACACCCCCCCCCCAAAGGCCTGCGTGAGAAGACCCCCCCCCCGAAAAAAAAAATCCCTGCTGCCCCCATAGTTTCCAAAATTTCTGTGGGAAACACTGACACTATATGGAATGACGAAATTTAAGGTATATGTCTGCATCTATCTGCACTATATGGAGTGATGAAATTTAAGGTGTATGTCTGCATCTCTGTCTGTATCTACCGGTTGGTGTATTACCATGATATTAATGTAGATGCTCGTTGTTATTTTTGTCAATGACAGCTTTCAACCTGGAGACGTGTCGCCTGATGATTGGTATGCTGGACGTATCCTTTTCTACTGCTGAACAACACAAACAAAAGGGGACAAACAGACAGGCTGACAAAAAGCTTCTTTTGTCCAGACAGACAGACGGCCGGCCAAAAAGCTTCTTTTGTCCAGACAGACAGACTGACAAAAAGCTTCTTTTGTCCAGACCTACGCTTAGTCATTTGGCATTCGGACTACAGTTAGTCATTAGGCATTTGGGTATGACACTAAGGGGAGAGGTACTGTGTCCTGTCACAGTGAGGTTTTTTTCATTCATGCTATACAGACTATACGTATGTGGGAAAATGTGTTTTTCGTTGAATATTCTGCCAAGAGTAACTAAGTATATTGTGCACCTTTCTATTTCTTCATCACCAGGTGCCTGTTGTTGTCAAAATACTGTATACCAGTAGTAGGCAGTATAATGTCAGTCTAGTAGTATAATCGTTTTCTGTAGGCCATCTTTGCCGCCATTGCTCCTTAACTGAGCGCGCCCAGAGAGACATGTCTTGCACCATGGGCTTCAATGAGTTCAAGGAGCTGTGGACCGTCATCAACGGCTGGAAGCAGCACTTCATGTCCATCGACAGGGACCAGAGCGGCACCGTGGACCCCAACGAGATGCACCAGGCCGTCACCTCCATGGGTAATAATGATAATAATAATGATAATAATAATGATAATAATAATAATTAGAGATGCACTGGATCCTGATTTTTAGGATCCTGCTGGATACCGGATCCACTGCTTAAGATCCTGCTGGATCCTACAAAAAGGGTTGAAACACATAGCCTACTCGCACACATGGGCCCTTTTTATTACGTTGGCTCAAACTATTTTTTAGACTCATTGGCTTACTGCCACACTGCCTGCAACGGCCGCTTCCAAAGGGCTTTCACTCCATGTAGCGATTGAGGTTGTGAAAGACTGACTGAAAATCCTGGGCTGCGTAAAAACTAGAGATGCACCAGATCCTGATTTTTAGGTAACTGCTGGATACCGGATCCACTGCTTAAGATCCTGCCGGACCCGGATCCTGTGAAAAACCCTATTATCCTGCCGGATCCAGAACCGGGTCTTGAATCCGGTGCATCTCTAATAATAATAGGCCTGATAATAATACATTTTGACGGTGGACCCAAACGAAATGCACCAGGCCGTCACCACCATGGGTATCATCATCATCATCATAATAATAATTTGTATCTACTACTGTTGTTGATTATGTCCTCAACTGGTTGTCGCTTTGGTTTAAAAGCCTCTGCCAAATGCAATGTAATGTAATATTTATTAATGTATTATGTAATGTCATGTATGTAATGTATTATTTATTTCATGTAATATTTACGTATTTCATATTTTATATATATTCTATATATTATATATATTGATAATATTGAAATGACCTGACCATTGTTGCCACACAACTCAAGTACTAACTACTAAGCGCTGCTGATGGTACACAATTCAAGTCCTAATTACTAAGCGCTGCTGTTTGCTTTGTTCAGGCTACAGGCTGAGTCCTCAGGCCATGAACTGTATTGTGAAGCGCTACAGCACACATGGCAAGATCTCCTTCGATGACTACGTGGCCTGCTGCGTGAGGCTGAGGTCCTTGACTGGTAAATATGATCCTTCTGTTTCAATTCATAATTCCACTCAGATGGAAAATGTGCACTGACATTGAAATGTGTGGTAGTTGTTTGTCATCCAAAGCTCTGGGGTGCATTTCTCTAAACCAAAGTTGCTTACTACATTAGATACTTTGTTGTTTTCAATGCATTTTTCCATTGGCAACTACCNAAGTTGCTAACAGGATAACAACTTCTCTTTTGAGAAATGCACCCCTGATTTGTTAACCTCAGTGAGTTAGAACAAACAACTGGTGCCCTTTGCATCAGCTGTGTGATTTTGATTGGCTATTGCACAGATGCATTTCTGTGTGTGCTTTCTTCAGTGTGTGTTTAACCCATTGATGCCTGAAGCACCTGCAAAAAACGCAATCTGAATGCCTAAGCCCTTGTTGGTAAAGTTGCGCTCAGCCTATAAAAACCTAAATATCTTGGCCTCTGATGCACTTAAAAACATCAAATAAATGGCGTTTACAGACCCCAAGACCTAGCCTGGTTCACACCAGACGTTGTGTGTGTAGCTTCGGCGCCCCCTGGCGGCGCAGAGCTACACACACTACCGTCTGGTACACAGACATAGAGCATGCTCCGTCTCCAACCAGAAAATAGGCTGAGAATTTATTGCTTCAAAATCAACGGTAACTCACATTGAGGAGTCACAAGACAGAGTAGAGACTGTATTGACTCTTTAAAGATTAACAGGAATAAATTCTCAGCCTATTTTCTGGTTGGAGACGTGCTCTATGGCTGTGTACCAGACGGTAGTGTGTGTAGCTCTGCTCCGCCAGGGGGCGCCAAAGCTACACATACACCGTCTGGTGTGAACCAGGCTACCCAAGACCCTCATCTGGCATTAGAATGTGTTCACTCAGCTGTAACAATACTCACATTGTTATTAAAACAGCTAAAGTACCAAGAGCCTGAATGCAGCGTATGTGTGTCTCCAGGCATCAAAGGTTAAACAACACATACGAGTCATCAGGCTAAAATGGGTTAAGTGTAGCCTGCACCCAGCTGCAATTAACCTGTCAGTCCAATTTTAACGAGCAGACTTTAGTTTTCAGAGTGAGAAGTCTGAGAATCTGAAGAAGACTGTTGAGGTCGAAACGTTATCCTGCCCTGGGATATGCACAATCCTCTCCTTTAACGAGCAGACTTTGACATGTAATTGTTGTCATATTAGACTACTGACTGTTTGTTTGGTATAGATATATATTAGACTCCTGACTGTTTGTGTGTTTGTTGTAGATGTGTATTTGACTCCTGACTGCTTGTGTATTTGTTGTAGATGTGTATTTGACTTCTGACTGTTTGTGTGTTTGTTGTAGATGTGTATTTGACTCCTGACTGCTTGTGTGTTTATGTATTTGACACCTGACTGCTTATGTGTTTCGTGTAGATGTGTATTTGACTCCTGACTGCTTGTGTGTTTGGTGTGTTTGTGTATTTACTCCTGACTGCGTGTGTGTTTTTTGTTAGATATTTTCCGGAGGAGGGACCAGGCCGGGCAAGGATCTGCTACATTCCAGTATGATGATGTAAGTGTCCAGTTTCCATGGTAACACATTAAAACAAATTGAAGTAGAATTCCAGCCCATTTCAACACATAGCAGGCCCACAGTATCTCCAGAGATTCTTTAAGTATAGAGATATGCCAACATAATAGGTTTCTATGGGCACCTAACGTGACCAGGTTCCGGTCTGCCTAAAGGGGCGTGTCATAATGCTCCTAGCATTGAATAGAACAGTCCTTAGGTCTGCCTAGGTCTGCCTAAAGGGGGGTTTCCCCCCAATAATAGAACCCGGAAACAATGGGCCAATGGAACCTCTCTCTCTCTACTCTCTCTGGTATCTCAGTTGTTTGATGGTGGTGGCCATGATGGTCATCTGTAGAACTCGGAATTATCCCTAAGGTGTGTGTGACGCTGGTCTTGAAAACGGTTTCGGTTACACTTTACTTGACGTGTCGCTGCATAACACATTCATAGCAGCTGTTACACATTTTGCACGAAGGGTTCATGACCGTTTCGTAAGACATTCATAGCAAACCTTTCATGAACATGGAAGACAAAAGGACAGCAACTTGTCAAAATAAAAGTGAAACAACTGTAAACAAACAGCATTGCTATTTTTCTGCTGCTTTGTTTAACCACTATTTTGACAATAGCTGTCCTTCTGTCCCCTACCGGTAGGTTCATGAAAGGTTTGGTATGAAGGGGTCATGAAACAATTATGAATGCTTCGTACAGACCTTATAACTGCTGCTAGGGCTGCACGATTATGGAAAAAATCATAATCACGATTATTTTGGTCAAAATCATAATCGCGATTATTAATTATATATTATAGCAAGATGAAATATAACCAAGAATGAATTATATACGGGATGATCAAAATAAAATGAATTGTAATAATTATGTAAAGGCAATAGCATGAAACTTAAGTGGACAGATTTCTGGACAGAAACACCAGCCTGTCAGTATGTTCTGGCTTCAAGGACGCTCTCAAAAGAAGGTCACTATTGCCACGATTAAATCACGATTAAAATCATGAGTTCGATTTCACTATTTTATCACGATTTTGATTATTTTTCGATTAATTGTGCAGCCCTAACTGCTGCTATGAATGTGTTATGCAACAGGCTTGTACGAAATTCCGAATGGAAAGAATTTCAATTCAAAATAATGCCATAATACGAACACTAGGTGGTGCCATTACCTTGAATTTCTTTGAATTTAATCTACACCACCCATTGAAAGTACATAGAACACCACCACCTAGTGTTCGTATTATGGCATTACTTTGAATTGAAATTCCTTCCATTTGGAATTTCGTACAAGCCTGTTATGCAGGAACACATCAAGTAAAGTGTTACCATGGTTCACTTTCAGGTCATTATCTCACTTGTTTAAGTCAAGTCAAGTCGGTTTTATTGTCAATTTCTTTACATGCACTGGTCATACAAAGAATTGAAATTACGTTTCTTACTTTCCCATGCAGACATAGACATAGATTTTAGGTGTGGACATAGACAATTAGACATAGACAGTACATATACATCACACCTAGAATTTAAAATATTTAAAAATGTGAATGAATTCTCTGACTAAGGCACTCCAAATTAAAATGTCTATTAATCTGACAGGTCCTACATGGACATATTAAAAACAAGGCCCAATGCTTCGCTACGCGTGGGCCTTGTTTTTAATATGTCCATGTTGGACCTGTCATATTAATACAGACATTTAAATTTGGAGTGCCTTAGTCAGAGAATTCATTCTCATTTTTGATCCTGGAAGTACTATACCTTGGACCAGGGATGGGCAACTGGAGGCCCGGGGGCCACATGCGGCCCGGCTCCTCACTCAGTGTGGCCCTTAGATAAAACACAATTAAAGAAATAAATAAATAATGACCAGATGTTTAAAAAAACACTACTGAATTAATCCATTGCAATTATACTAGTGGCAGATAGAGAATACTCCCATTCTTTCCGAATCAAAACAAAATATAGACAGTCAATGAGCAACCATCTGCATCTCGAGCTGTATGAGTCTGATTCCTGGTCATGTGGCCATTCGATGATGCGATGAAAAAATGTGGCCCTACGTATCATGAAAGTTGCCCATCACTGCCTTGGACTAAAGAGCACCCAAACCTAAGAAGCCAACAAACAATCTGGATAAGAGCACACCATACTCCACAAACTGAAAATATTTAAAAATGTGTTTTCTTTCCTTTCTCGTGCAGTTCATCCAGTGTACCATGTCATCTTGAAGAGGCTGGCGGTGTGGAAGGACATGATGCCTGAGGAGGCTGTGTGAAGGGACATTTTATTTACAGCCTTATGTTACTACATACAGAACAACAGGGTCAAAGACGTCCAAAATGAAATTGTCCTTCAGTGTAACGGATACCTTCTGCTGACTGTAACTGTAAAAAAAAACATGATTTTTAAATTGTTTCAAGTGAATGGATGACAGCCGAGGCTTTCATGAATTCACTGGAAAAAATAAATAAATAAAAAGAGTCATGTTTTTTACAGTTACAGTCAGCAGAAGGTATCCGTTACACTGAAGGACAATTTCATTTTGGATGTCTTTGACCCAACACCACTGACTGATATTAACCCAGTCTTTTAACTGTGTATGGAAAACAATAGCTACCACTAATGAATACAATGTTTTTTGTTTTGTTTTGTACTTTTTTAATCTCTTCTCTCTCACAGCATGAATTTGTATTCATCTCCATTTGTACTCGTTTATGTCCTTGGAATCAAGTTGTTATATCACTTCATGACTTCAATGTGCCTACAGTAATCCAAAGACTGTATACGTCTATGTGTAGATTGTGTAATAAAAAAATGCACTGAACACAGTTTTGACCTATCTATCTTTGTACCAACAAAATATAAAGGATACCTCACTTTTATGAAAAGTGATGACGTCACTGACGACAGAAGTTTTATTCAATATATTGAAAAAGTGCAAGTCAAAGGTCATTTTCTCATTTGCAATCGGGATGTGGAATGGGAAAAGGTCTCTCAAAAGTTGTTGTGGCTATGCTGACATTGGGGAAACTTTATTATTTTCTTTAAGGAGGAAGGGCTTTATCAACGGCAGGACAAGTCAAGACAGACCCAAAATGTATCGCCCTAGACCAGTGGTTTTCAAAGTGGGGGCCGCGAAGCAGGGGGGCCGCGGCAGGTTGGCAGGACAAACATAGAAAAATAAAATGAATAATTTAATAAATTGAATAGCTTAACAAGCCAAAATCAACAAAAATAAGCTAAACAATCTTCTTTACAATGCAGGCTATATGCTTTTTGTATTACTTGTATGGGTTTAGGAATGCATCAACTTCATAGAGTTGTGAAACCTGGTGCACAGAAAAAATAGCGTGTCAAGGCCCATGCAAGGGGAGCCTTGGCTGGAATATATAGGTATCTGGGGAGCCTTGTCATGGAAAAGTTTGGGAACCACTGCCCTAGACTGCCAGTGCCACCCAGTGGCAGAACAATACATTACAACCACCACCACTGCTGGGCCTCTGCCTCCGTCCTACATTCTGCAGTTGAACATACTTGGCTCTATACGTCATTTCATGAATATTTACTAAATAATGAACTAATAATTACTAGTATGACCAAAGTACAATATGTTTTGCAGCTAAAAATGTCTCTCTCTGGAAATTCAAAATGACGGACATTAGAGAGGACCCCCCTTTTCATGTATGAAAAATGCAATTTCCCTAGTCATAATGAATGTTTAGAATTTGAAGTTGGTGGTAAGTATTCACGGAAAAGGTAACATTTGTGAATGGGCAGCATGAATTCTGGAAATAAACTACTAAAATATTACACTACATCTTTTAAGGTGTGTGTGACGGTGGTCTTGAAAATGGTTTCACTTGCAGGTCATGATCTCACTTGTTAAAAATTCTGCAGCTGAACATACTTGGCTCTATCCGTCTAGCCAAGCCAATGGCCCTGGCCACCGCTGTGGTGAAGCAGTCAGCCACAGCTTTACAGCTCAGGAGGCTCACACTGTAGGCCCACTTCTAAACCATGATTGCTATCATGGTGAAATGCAAAAGTTGGAAACGGCTGTGTGTACTGTACATTCAGAGCCGGCCGCTGAAAACTTTGACATGGGCCCAGGACAAATACATTTGAAAGGGCCCCGCCTTCATGTACATACAATTCATTGTTAATTACCTCCGCCAAGGAGGTAATGTTTTCGGTTGCGTTGGTCTGTCTGTTTTGTCTGTTTGTCTGTTTGTCCGCAGCATAAGTAAAAAAAACTAATCAACGGATTTGGACGAAACTTTCTAGAGTTGTTGATAATGATCTAAGGAACAAGTGATTAAATTCTGGTGGTGATCCGAATCACGAACTGGAACCAGGACTTTTTGAAAGATTCTGTCAGCAGGATAACTCAAAAACCAATCAACTGAATTGGACGAAACTTTATGGAGTTGTTAGTAATGACCCAAGGAACAAGTGATTAAATTCTGGGGGTGATCCGGATCATGAACCGGAACCAGGACTTTTTAAAAGATTCTTCACCATTGCTGGCCTATATGTCTAGGCGCCCCTAGTGACCAGAAATTGAATTGCGGGGACTCCACAAAAAGACGGCAGAAAGACTTAGGGTGTAACAGTCAAATGTTCTATCAAGCAGCTTCCTTGGCGGAGGTCTGCGCTCTCTGAGTGCTTCTAGTTGTAATTGTAATTTGGATTCAATTCTGGGCCCGGGACAACGTAGCCACCAACCTCCCCACCAACCTGTTGGGTGTCCTGTGTCGGCCTACATGTCATGTCATGATTATCCTAACTCCTGTCCTCGACCTGTGCCTCGCCTGATGCCCTGCCTCCGTGGAGAAAATAATAGTTTCCCCGCCTAGCCACAACAACTTTTTGGGGACATCCCAATTGCAAATGAAAAAATGACATTTGAATTGAGCAAGATATTGAATTGTAAATGTGTGTGTGTGTGTGTGTGTGTGTGTGTGTGTGTGTGTGTGTGTGTGAGAGAGAGAGAGAGAGAGAGAGAGAGAGAGAGAGAGAGAGAGAGAGAGAGAGAGAGAGAGAGAGAGAGACAGAGAGAATATCGCCAATGTCTTGGGCCTATTTATATGTGTTTTGTTTCTTCTTTGGAGACTGGTCAAACGCAGTTTCAAACTTCTGTGCTAACCCTGTTACATAGAGTTTCGACAATTAAGTACACTTGACTTGACTTGACTTGAATTAAACTTCTATAGTCAATGTCTCGCAACATCATCACGAGCCAAGCACAAGGGCGGGAGTGCACACACGTGCGCGCGCGCACGCACACACATAAATATAGGCTACTTATGGCTCGTTCAAAAAATCGAGAATCCCCAGAAAGCCGACCTAAAACCTCGGGAAAGTGGGAGTGAACATTTGGTGACGCAATGTCAAATCGATAATTATCGAGGTTGATCTCTGGCGGAAGTATAGAAGAACGAGTTCCCGAGCTTGTGTTTTGTGTGACGACACACGCATCATCAACATGGCGCCCATGCATGCAACTGACATGTAAGGGACTGTACGTTATTTACCGGGGGGGGGAGGGCTGGTGCGCTGGAAGTCCGGTCAAAAAAAAAAATCATGGCCCCCCCCTCCACCTCAATTTTTTTCCCCATGGCCCTCCCCCCACTTCAATTTTGTTTTCCCATGGCCCTCCCCCTACATGTACAAAAATGTAATATGTAAAATTGGTAGATGAACAACCATCATGACAACAGTCAGAGTAGCCTACATCAAGGGCGGTTGTCTGCACTATTATGTGCGATCGATATCAGTGGATAGGCTACCTATGAGAAGCCGCTAGAATCTACCTCTGCGGCTGCATGGGATGCCTTTTAACTCCACTGTCACCAAGACAAATTGCAGGGACGCAGGAACTCATTTTGACCAGGGGTGCTGTAGTCAGCAAAGGGTCTGGGAGTCCTCTCCCAAAAAAAATGTTTTTTTTAGATGCAATTCCCTGCATTCTAATCAATTTTAGGATGAAGAATGGCGAATCCCATCTGACTAACTTCTTCATGTTTTATGTAGCCTAACCAAGGATGACTAGATTTTACCTTTTTTTGTTTAACATCTCACTTCAAAATTATTAAGTTCTTCTTATGGAAGGGAAACGCGCACCTAATGTGGAGGTGAGGGAGTGTTCAAGAGCAAATCGCGCTGCCGTGACAGTGTCTCTCTTCTCCATGGGCAGTCTACAATGTGTGAAATTAGTAGAAATGCATGACTAGGCTATGCGATGCACTTGTGAGAGGTGACCGGGCTTTCAAACAATTTAGATTTTCTTGCAATTGCGACTGTGTATCTCAAGATGCATACGATCAGGACGCCTTGTCTCCCCGCCCGCGCACAAAAGCACGCACACACAGACAGGCATAGGCCTACTGCTTCCCGAATGTGATTAGGCTAGGCTACACTCTGATGGCCAAAGAGTTTGTGCTGTGATCGGCGAGAGAAGTGGGTTAAGCGCCAAAGCAGCTGGTGCCATTGCTGGCTATTGATACAGGGAGAGTGTGAAAGCCACCTTTAGTTTGCATTTGACGTATCCATATTTAAGACGCACTAAAATGTGCCGCTAAACGGTGGTCAAATCAGCAGCAAGAGGCAAAAGGAACAAATCGCCACCACTACAAAAGTCCAAAACATCTAACAATCGCACAGCCATTTCACACCGCGACAATTCAATTTTGGCAACAGTTATGATAGACAAGCCACGCACACCATCGGCTGTGCTATATTCACCCCATAGCCAACTCCGAGGCTAAGACTTCACCAGCAATAGACAAGACCTAGCCTACCAATGTGCTACTACGAATCCAATCTCCACCGCAAGAAACAAAAGTCACTTCTCTTGACACCATGCACAATTTTGGTGACATTCCCTTCTTCCGTCGCACTTTAAATTCACCCAATTCCTTGCTTAGTTTGTCCGTTTTTGATCACCAAAGTGATGAGACTTCTCTTCGCAACAAGTTAGCTCCTCCAATGGATTTAAGACCGTGTATGTTGATGCATGCCCAAGCCAACATATCGCTGTTAATACCACTTTTATTAATACCTTGACACTACAAGCTAAACAAAACAAACGTCTCTCTCGGCGGTGCTATGCGACCATTGAACACAGATGTAAAGCACACGGCGGTGCCAATAAATAAAATCACGACTTACCAGAGGCTGTGACCACCAGTTGACTACAACACCTCTCCAAAATTCCTCTGGAAATGCCCATCCAATTCGTTGTCAAAACTTCCCAAACTGTTTAGCCCATAGGCCTATAGTTCACCTCAGCTAGTTTGATATTTGCTCACGGGCATTTTCTATGATGCTCAATGTTCCTCCGTAGCACTAGCAATCCTACAGTGGAAGAGAGTCAGCGCGGGCAATCTACAGTAGCTGCACCTGATAGTTTTTTGACAGATACACGCTTCAGTGCTAAAGTAGGGCTATGCACCCGGGACCTTGCATCGCAAAGCGATGTGTCTCAGAGCATTTTTTTATTATTATTTAAAAAAATAAATGAAAATAAAATAAAATAAATTCGTTTTTTTCCCATGGCCCTCCCCCTAACTCCGATTTTTTTTGCCATGGCCCTCCCCTCCACCTCATTTTTTTTCATCATGGCCCTCCCCCCCCTACGCACCAGCCCTCCCCCCCCCGGTAAATTACGAACAGTCCCTAAACAGTATCATAAATGCTAAAATATCATCTTGTAAGGGACTGTACGTTATTTACCGGGGGGGGAGGGCTGGTGCGCTGGAAGTCCGGTCAAAAAAAAAAATCATGGCCCCCCCCTCCACCTCAATTTTTTTCCCCATGGCCCTCCCCCCACTTCAATTTTGTTTTCCCATGGCCCTCCCCCTACATGTACAAAAATGTAATATGTAAAATTGGTAGATGAACAACCATCATGACAACAGTCAGAGTAGCCTACATCAAGGGCGGTTGTCTGCACTATTATGTGCGATCGATATCAGTGGATAGGCTACCTATGAGAAGCCGCTAGAATCTACCTCTGCGGCTGCATGGGATGCCTTTTAACTCCACTGTCACCAAGACAAATTGCAGGGACGCAGGAACTCATTTTGACCAGGGGTGCTGTAGTCAGCAAAGGGTCTGGGAGTCCTCTCCCAAAAAAATGTTTTTTTTAGATGCAATTCCCTGCATTCTAATCAATTTTAGGATGAAGAATGGCGAAGCCCATCTGACTAACTTCTTCATGTTTTATGTAGCCTAACCAAGGATGACTAGATTTTACCTTTTTTTGTTTAACATCTCACTTCAAAATTATTAAGTTCTTCTTATGGAAGGGAAACGCGCACCTAATGTGGAGGTGAGGGAGTGTTCAAGAGCAAATCGCGCTGCCGTGACAGTGTCTCTCTTCTCCATGGGCAGTCTACAATGTGTGAAATTAGTAGAAATGCATGACTAGGCTATGCGATGCACTTGTGAGAGGTGACCGGGCTTTCAAACAATTTAGATTTTCTTGCAATTGCGACTGTGTATCTCAAGATGCATACGATCAGGACGCCTTGTCTCCCCGCCCGCGCACAAAAGCACGCACACACAGACAGGCATAGGCCTACTGCTTCCCGAATGTGATTAGGCTAGGCTACACTCTGATGGCCAAAGAGTTTGTGCTGTGATCGGCGAGAGAAGTGGGTTAAGCGCCAAAGCAGCTGGTGCCATTGCTGGCTATTGATACAGGGAGAGTGTGAAAGCCACCTTTAGTTTGCATTTGACGTATCCATATTTAAGACGCACTAAAATGTGCCGCTAAACGGTGGTCAAATCAGCAGCAAGAGGCAAAAGGAACAAATCGCCACCACTACAAAAGTCCAAAACATCTAACAATCGCACAGCCATTTCACACCGCGACAATTCAATTTTGGCAACAGTTATGATAGACAAGCCACGCACACCATCGGCTGTGCTATATTCACCCCATAGCCAACTCCGAGGCTAAGACTTCACCAGCAATAGACAAGACCTAGCCTACCAATGTGCTACTACGAATCCAATCTCCACCGCAAGAAACAAAAGTCACTTCTCTTGACACCATGCACAATTTTGGTGACATTCCCTTCTTCCGTCGCACTTTAAATTCACCCAATTCCTTGCTTAGTTTGTCCGTTTTTGATCACCAAAGTGATGAGACTTCTCTTCGCAACAAGTTAGCTCCTCCAATGGATTTAAGACCGTGTATGTTGATGCATGCCCAAGCCAACATATCGCTGTTAATACCACTTTTATTAATACCTTGACACTACAAGCTAAACAAAACAAACGTCTCTCTCGGCGGTGCTATGCGACCATTGAACACAGATGTAAAGCACACGGCGGTGCCAATAAATAAAATCACGACTTACCAGAGGCTGTGACCACCAGTTGACTACAACACCTCTCCAAAATTCCTCTGGAAATGCCCATCCAATTCGTTGTCAAAACTTCCCAAACTGTTTAGCCCATAGGCCTATAGTTCACCTCAGCTAGTTTGATATTTGCTCACGGGCATTTTCTATGATGCTCAATGTTCCTCCGTAGCACTAGCAATCCTACAGTGGAAGAGAGTCAGCGCGGGCAATCTACAGTAGCTGCACCTGATAGTTTTTTGACAGATAGGCCTACACGCTTCAGTGCTAAAGTAGGCCTATGCACCCGGGACCTTGCATCGCAAAGCGATGTGTCTCAGAGCATTTTTTTTATTATTATTTAAAAAAATAAATGAAAATAAAATAAAATAAATTCGTTTTTTTCCCATGGCCCTCCCCCTAACTCCGATTTTTTTTGCCATGGCCCTCCCCTCCACCTCATTTTTTTTCATCATGGCCCTCCCCCCCCCTACGCACCAGCCCTCCCCCCCCGGTAAATTACGAACAGTCCCTAATCACTATCAACAACACCAGTCAATGTCATTCAATTGCAGATGCACATATGTCAGCAATGCTGGTCTCTGGCTGTTTAATCCCAGTAAACAAAATGACGTTTAAAGGACGTCTTTTTTAGGTCATTTTTGGACGTATAATTTAAGTCATCTGAAGGTGCAGACTGTTACTCCAGACGACGTCTTTTTCGGACGTCTAATGGACGTCCATTTTTGACGTCTGTACTACGTCCATATTAGAGTCATCTCTAGTCCAAATAAGGTCTTAGAGGACATGTTTTTGACGTCATTTTGTAGGTGGTTTTATTGACGTCATCTTTGTGGACGTCTTTTTGACTTCAAATTAACTCTGTGAGTTGTCATTCAAACATAAAAGTGACCGCATTAAAAACCTTGAAACTTCTAGTTTTCAAAATATACAGACAATTATCACATGGAAAGTGACAGGGGGGGTTTACTTTTATTTAGAAAACACTTTTGTTTACAAGGTTCAATCTTCAAAAGTCTTGACTACATACCTCTGCAACGTTTTTTTTGTAGAGTTGTGTTTACATTCAATTAAAAAAAAAAATTGTATTACATTAACTTTACTGTCATATTATTTTTGTTAGGCTTTTCAGAAGAGGGGGAGATAACAAATGTGATCTTTTTCAAGAATAATTAACACCACTGCGAATTTCATGAAGTATTGATGATTATGACTCGTACACTATCATCTCTTAACAACATTACCGGTGTATTACAAAACCCTAAAGTCTTGAAATTCGAAGTAGTGTTAAATATTCTTGAAAATAACATTCTTATGAAATAGGTTCCAACATATTGGAAGAAAAGACATTGTACCTTGGGTTAAGAGACAGTTCATCTGAATGAAAACTCTGCATTACATCAATGGGTCTTACATCTGCCACATCATATAATTTCACAATCGTCCAGTTTTACAACATATATATTTTTTAAAAATATGATGGTAACACTTTATTTTAACATTACATCGCTTAGCACTAATACATACAATGTTAACCCATTGATGCCTAAAGCACTTGCAGAAAAGGGTGCTGATGCCATACAAAACTCCAGGCGCCAGGGCCAATGTTGCACAACGCAACATCCAGTATCAATGAGTTAATGCCTGTATAAGTAACTTGTAAGGCATGTACTAAGCGAAATCAAACATTTGTTAGGTCCTTACTGAGGTTATATTAGGTAATAAATCCCAAATTGTGCATGAACAAGGCATTTGCGAATACATGCCTAACGTATGTTTGATTTTGCTTAGTGCATGCCTTACAAGTTACTTATACAGCATACAGGCATTAACACTGTATGTATTAGAGCTAATAGATGTAATGATAAAATAAAGTGTTGCCAAAATGATAATCAAAATAATTCCCTGTAATAATCCTAACAAGCATGAACACAGATAAATTGTCATTAAGTGGTAAATTATGGAGAATCGGTCCTTGAGAAGGGACACAAAATGCTCTTTCTTCAGGTGTTACTTGAAGCTGCATAGGCTGTCTGAATGTCAGTGGATTCAAAAGAGTCATTGAAAGATACTCCCATTTCTGTTGTTGTGGACTGGTGTTGTCTACGGAGGTGGTGTCTACATAGTAAGTCCTTGTACACTTGAACAGCCATCTTGGCTGCAAATTATCATCATATCCTGTGCATCTGACAAAGCGTGTACTTGACAAAGATGCCAAACTATTTTCTTGATGTCTGTAGTAACTATTTACATTTTGGGCATAAACACATGTTGAGTGATCACTGGGCTGCTGGGAAGCTTTGAGAGAAGTTGTAGTGCCTTTGGTTTGTTGGTTGAGATGGGAGCGTCATAAACATATTCAAAGAAGGTGAAAACAGAGCTGAGCTGTGCTGGATATAACAAGTTGCAGACCCAGTAAAGCTTGAACAGCTTGTCAATTGTGCAAGTCAGGCCGTCTGCAACGGGAATGGTCACACGGTCATTCCTGGCGGTTATGACAGACTCTTCAGGTTCCCAATGCAGATCACTAGTGGTTGGGTTGTGGATTCCATCTCAGTGTCAGTAGTGCAGTGAAGAGGGATGTGAAGTTGGTTCCAGACTGAGAAGAAGAAGAAGAAGAAGAAGGGGGGGAGAGAGAGAGAGAGAGAGAGAGAGAGAGAGAGAGAGACATCATCAATAATACTTAATAGCAAGTTTTACTTAACTGATTGAAAGGTATGAAGCATACCAGTCAAACTAAGTATAGCCGAATCAACTACACATGCATTGATATCATATCATCTTCTTAGCTCTTCATTAAACTGAGTGAATTTAATTTCATTCATTTTTCATTTCATTATTTATATACAGTATACGTATGAAGAGTTTATTGCAAAACGGTGTATCTACCTTTTTTTTGCATTTTATTATTGAAAATGGCTTTCCAGAGCTCCTATCACCTATGTGTCAATTCTTGCCATTCAAATATTTTGAGAACATACTTTTTCAACTTACAGTATATCATGCAAGTGAGTACACCCCTCACAGTTTTTGCAGATTTGTGAGTATATATTTTCATAGGAAATCATTAGAGAAATTTCACTTTGACACAATGATTAGTGACCTTTTAACAACATATTTAACCGCTTAAATTTCTTGTTCACTCAGAAAAAAACTAAATACAGCCCTTGATGTTTGAACATGTACTCACAAAAGTGAGTACACCCCAGATTAAAATCCGGTAGAAAAGGGGCTGTGTTGGCTCGAATCGAAACAAAATGAAAAGGGATGAAAGGGGAGGTCATCAGTGTGCGTTTCAACCTTTCTTTGCATTGAACTTTTACATTTTGAGTCTGCATCTGGCTTAAATAGATTGTTGTGAGATTTGAATGCAATCCTATGGAGAATATCATGATCTGCTTCAGTAGTCACAGTGCATGTTGATATGCATGTTTCTTTTAGGTGCATTTCAGATTACCAATGTTGACAGCATCCATGCATCCCCAAACCATGTCAGTCCCACTACCATGCTTGGCTTTTGATAGGATACATTTTTTTACTTACTTGTTTACCACCACACATGCTTGACACCATCTAAAGTATATTTGTTTATCTGGGTCTCTTCAGATCACACAACATGGTTCCAGTGATCCATATCCTTGGTCTGTTCATCTCTCTTGAGACCAAGATAAACAAATTTGCTTTAGATAGTGTCAAGCATGTGTGGTGGTAAACAAGTGAGTTTTACAAAAAAAAGTGTATCCTCTCAGTAGCCACGCATGGTAGTGGGACTGACATGGTTTGGGGATGCATGAATGCTGTCAACATTGGCAATCTGAAATACACCTAAAACAAACATGCATGTCAACATGCACTGTGACTACTGAAGCAGATCATGATATTCTCCATAGGATTGCATTCAAATCTCACAACGATCTATTTAAGCCAGATGCAGACTCAAAATGTAGTTTAATGCAAAGAAAGGTTGAAACGCACACTGATGACCTCCCTTTTCATCCCTTTTCATTTCAAGACGATTCGAGCCAACACAGCCCCTTCTCTACCGGATTTTAATCTGGGGTGCACTCACTTTTGTGAGTACATGTTCAAACATTAATGGGTGTATTTTGCTTTTTTCTGAGTGAACAAGAAATTTAAGCGGCTAAATAAGTTGTTAAAAGGTCACTAATCATTGTGTCAAAGTGAAATTTCTGTAATGCTTTCCTATGAAAATGTATACTCAAAAATCTGCAAAAACTGTGAGGGGTGTATTCACTTTCGTGATATACTGTATATGAAATTCATTTTGCAATGCGGTATACGTATGAACTTATACAGTATAATATCAGGAAGGAGCCAAGACTGACTTGCACCAACACAGACCCACACGCAAACACACCCAAACGCAAACACACACACACACACACACACACACACTCCTACCAAAGATGTCAGCGATGCAGAGTCCTAGCTGGCCAATAGTGTGTGAGGTGTTAAGTTCCGCCTGTCCGTGCAGCAGCAGCAGGTTGGAGGGCGGGACCTTTAGCTTGACTGACAGCTCTTCCACTGCATGCTTCAGAAGCTCTGTCTGCAACACACATACACATAAATATTACTGACACACACATCAGCTGTATAGGGTGATCTACTTTCCATGGCTTCCCCCAACTATAAAACAGAATTATAATACTTCCTGTAAAAAGTCTTTGACTAGGCAAAGCGCTATACAAAACAGATGTACTGCTGTGTGTGTGTGTGTGTGTGTGTGTGTGTGTGTGTGTGTGTATGTGTACCTGTGCTAGTTGTATTTGGTGTATGACTGGTCTGTGGCGTATCTTTAAGTTTACCAGTCGTGCCGGTGTGTTCTGCTGATGCTGCTGCAAGCGTTTTCATTGGCTGGTTTTCCTGCGAGGGCGTGGACTGCATACGATGGCGATGTCTGCATCGTCAGACTCCTCTCCTTCATCCTCCTCCTTTAATTGGCTAGCTGCCGCAGCAATCCCGGCCCCTCTGGTGATGGACGCAGCAGGGAGCCAAGCGCATCCAGCCTCATGTTAATCTCCCTGTCACACGCACACACATACACACACAATGTAAGGAAAGTTGACAAGTCACTGTAGAGAAAGTGTCAGTGCGTGGCATGCACACAAGTGTGTGTGTTGTGTACTCACGTTAGTTTGCGGTTGGGCCGCCGCAGTGCCTTGAGTGGTGTGGAGGGGGAGGGGGGCGGAACGCCTCAGCACAGTCCTAACACCAACACATACACACACAAGGATGCATTAACACACATCAACATGATGGATATGGTAAGCATACAGCAATAAATTGGAAAAAATATTGTAGGGGCTACTATGTTGACTCATGGTCTGTGTGTGTGTGTGTGTGTGTGTGTGTGTGTGTACACTCACATTGTGCTTTGCATGGGTTTGGTCACCTGGTCCGAGTCATCTGAGAGTTCGGTACACTGCTTCCCTCACCATCGCTGTCGCTGTCAGAAATCTGTCAAACACACAATATACAGTCTCAAGTTTGCCGTGTTAGCTGTAACTCATCCAAATACTGCTACTTTATACAGCAGGCACATATTTACTGACCAAGTTGCTCTCTATGACAAAAGTGCTATGGGCTACTGTGAAAGGTAAACAAGAAACAACAGGTTAACAACACTTGGCGCTAATTAGTTCTCTACAACTACAAACCGCTGCTGTTCCCTTCCGTTTGGGATCCATATCACCAAACTATAGTTCTCTTGAACTTAACTGCATTGTTATAAGAATATGGCTATGACAGCCTTAAATAGCAGGTTAAAATATGGTCATTGACATTTTGGTGACAAGGTCATAACACGTTTTAAAAGTAACTATCCTTTGAAAAATACCTGCACAAAGTCAACCAGAAAAGACATCTCAGATTTTACACTGCAGCGGCTTCGGAGTCAGAAGATGTGTGAGAACTGTGTGAGAACTGTGTAGCACTTTTCATCTGAAAATGAGAGGAGAAAATTGTACAGCAGTACTTAAATTTCACATTTACTAAAGTATCTGTGTTATAACAATATCACAGTAACATATTTATCACAATTGCATAAAATACAACAATAAGAAAAAAAAATCTGAAAAAAAAATCTAAAAAAAAACAAATGAAAGGAGGCAGAGGGCCTGTAAGTGGATGGCAATTAGACACATGATCACATAAATAATATGATACACATGGAAACACACACACACACACACACACACACACACACTTACCATCAGTCTGATCATCTAACTGTTCAATCAGAGTAGGAGTTTGGACAGATGTGGCCACAAGACCTGGGCCCTGATTAAAAGAGGAGAGAGAGGGGGGGAGAGCACGTTAGTTCCCAGTGCATTGAAGGTACTTTAAAAATCCCGTAGCCATAACTGGTGTTGATACCTTGGTAGTCGCCACACTTCACACGCAGCTGTTCTACTCTGCCACCTAAAACTCAAACTTTGAATCTTCTTTTCAAACGTCATGGTATCGTCACCAATTACCATTGCCTACAATATCTCGTGCGTGTCAGTTTTATCCCTCGAACAGCGTACATCTGGCACGTCGCACCCTCCATCTGAAACAACTGCCGGTATTTTCCCAACACACCGTCATACGAGGTCTACCGAGACAAAACACGACAGCGTTGACCAGTTGCCCAGATCTACCATATTCAACTACATACTGAAACGGTGAAAACCACGACACTTACATGGAACTACGGTGCAAAGCTTGTCTATTGACTGGCCACAACAACTACAACCAAGCCGACATAATGTGATTCGGAAATTCGTTTGTATCACCTTTCATCGAGCCAACACAAAACAGTGGGATACTGCTTGCTTTTACTGGTGCTATTCTTTATCATGTACGAGGGTGGCGGATGGTCTGATTTACATGATTTGACGCAGAACTGCTTACGTTTGAAGCGCTGAAGTTTAAAATCGCCTCTATGCTAGCTAGCCCTTGTCTTGCCCCCTCCGATACCTGCTACTAGCAGCATCCACTTTTGCCCCACTACCAGTACTAGCTCTACGTCAATCCATCCGTGGTGTTTCAGTATCCTTGCATAAATCCTGTCAGACTTTCTTTCTTTTATGTTCAGAAAATAGCTTTAAAACTTCACATCAGTAAAGTGCCGCCTGATTTCTTCCACACCAGCTAATTATCAGTTACCCTATTAGCAACCAATGTTAGCAAACCATCCAATATCACATTTCAAACCTTTACTTTTCCCAACACAACACGTTTTAACCATTAAGTTAGTCCACATGTGAATTAAAAGAAAATAAATATAATCTATAGTGCAAGCGTTAAAGATCAATAGCTAACTGAGTATCAATAACTAGCTAAATCTGATTGTAGCATTGACAGTAAATAGAATCTATTTACTCTCAATGGATTGTAGGCTAGCTTAATGTTCACAGAATCACTGAGGCTGTTCCAATGTTCGTACAGCAAAACTTGTGAAGCAGGGTTTGATTTTAACCATACATTAACGGCAACACACGTAATTGTTACGAAATTATACCAATAAAGCGAATTACTTACGCCAGCCTCTCTCGGTGTCTGAAGTCAAGTGAAGTCACCGCATCTTGCATTTTCCAACGGTAGAAAAGGCGGGCGGAAGTCTGCTTTCAAATGTCCAGTCACGCGATTGGACAGCCAAACGGCCGTTAGCTCACTTGTAGCACGACCCAGAAATGAACCTCTTAACTTCAGGTTTCACACATTCTGTGAAATCTTACACAGAAATGACACATAATCTGTCAATGCTGTCTACACATCCCAATGTGTTATTTTTTTGACACATCTGTTTAGGCAGTGTCCCACCGTGCATTGCACGTTGGAGAGTATCTCTAGTTTGGGATTGCCACACACTCTTTCCCCACCCGATGTGAACAGAAAAAATAGCCTACTAGGAAAACTACTATGGCCTATTTAAAAACAAAGCAAAAAAAAAAAAAGCAACAGCAACAACAACAATCATGTCGATTTCCCTCACCTGTCTTTGACGTCCAAAAAAGTGACCTAGACTGACGTCCGAATTTTGAACTTCATAATGACGTACAAATAGGGTCATTATTAGACGTCCAAATAAAGGACCTAGTTTGTACGTCATTCTAAGGTCCAAAACTGGTCATGGACCGACGGACGCAATTTAGACCTAATTTCAACGTCTATACGACGTCCAATGTTTAGTGGGATGTAGCTTACTTCAGCTAAAATTATATGTCGTGGGTGTGGAGGCTCAAGGTGAGGTGAAAAAAAAGAAAAGAGAACCAAAACAAAACACGCATGAATCCCGATTGTTCCGGGATCAGTGGCGTTCATGCGCCAAACTCCAGAACTCGATTGTCATGTGAGCAGTGTCGTCAGCTGTCTCGAGAGGTCCCGAGCTGGTGAAGGCAACATTAGTGAATAGCCTATTTTCATGTGGAAAAGCTTGCCCAGATTCTTGGGCGCGCAGAGAGAAGGGACACGGAAATCGGAAAAACACAGGTTAACAGTTTAACAACATAATTCCATAAATTAGTAACAGCATTCACTTGTATTGACTTTCCCTGTAAAATACTTTTCGCCATTCTTAGCTCAAAAAGGAGTTGCACCAGGGCATGTTTTGGAACCACTACGCAGGTGAAGCGTTTATAAAATGGGGTGATGGACGCGTGATTTGGCTCCCTCTTTATGACGTGGTAACAGCGCCACCAGAGCCATACAGAGGGTAGAGTTACGCAATTGGAGGACCAGGAATTAAGTGGCAGCTCCGCCTTTCAGCGAGATAAGGGTGTTCCTAAAGCGGCTGTCTTTCCATAGACTCAACATAGAACCACCACATTAACAGCCAAAAATAAGGACTAACGAACTATACTGCGGGGTAATCACCACAAATATGTAAACCAACAACTGTCTCGGTGGTGATAATCACAAAAGTTTACCATCTGTGATGTTTATCTGAAGTTATTACTATGAACAGCAAGTCTTGTCATATTCCCTGCATTGCATTTGCTATGTGCTACGCCCACTGCTAGGAACTAACATTCGCAACGTTAGGCAGTACCGAGAAGCTAAAACAGCTAATTTTGCTAAAGAGGAAGTCGGCCTAAGCACACGGCGGAGATTGCCCGACTCTACCCTCTGTATGGCTCTGAGCGCCACCATCACCGACGCACAAGGCTGTCTCGAGCCCAAGCGAATAATTTCGACTATTTTTCGCTAGTGGCCTATGTCGCCATTTAGGCTATGGGAAATAATTTTGGTTTAACCAAACAAGCCGATTACTAAAAAAAAAATGCCAATAAATGTGCGCGTAACACCGGAATGGACAGATTTTGTGCCACGGCTGGTGGAAGCAATACAGGTGCGTGTGCAGAACTTTCAGCCACGAGAGGCCGCTATGTTTGCTAACTCTGGACTGACGTGGGCTTGGCGCTTGTCAGCGTAGTTGGGGAAAAACTCAAGACATTTCATTGACATCCTCATGAAATTCATTTCAACCAGTGTGAACACATATGAATATGAACTAACTGTCCATTTAAACCCGCAACTATGAACAGAGAGAACAGCTGCGTGATGGATTCAACCAGGATGACAAAGAGGAGACATTATTCCTTAACGTCCATCCGAGTATCCAGTTTCACTACTCATGCGCGCCACTGCATCATATTCACTGCATTACATCCTACAGTGGATGCAGTGGCAACGTGGTGCTGGGGTTCAAGTGGGGTCAAACCGAATTCAAACATCAGGTAAGTAAGACATGTTGTAGCCATTAAAAAAAATAAACTGCCTCAGTATATTTCCTGCTGGATTGGAAGACTGTTTGTCTTTAGGGACAGTAGGCCTATGTGTACAGTATACCCTTGACTATTGGCTGGTTGTGTGTGTGTGTGTGTGTGTGTGTGTGTGTGTGTGTGTGTGTGTGTGTGTGTGTGTGTGTGTGTGTGTGTGTGTGTGTGTGTGCGGCAGTTATTATGTGCATTATTCATTATTGTGTGTGTGTAGTTATAGTGAGTATTATCTATAAGGGATTACAATAACTATTGTTTCTGACTACTGTTTCTAACGTCTGTTTTTAAGTATATTGGACTGCGTGTCCAAGTATTTCAGTAGTAGGCCAACTAGCTCCTGACTTATAGGTAAGTTACATTTTATTTGTACTCCAATTGCTAGCAGGACCCCATACCAGGATATAGGCTTTTAGCGCATTTGACGCTTTTTAACCAAAGCGACTTACAATCGAGGGCATTATTATAGGCAACATAGTAGATACGAAGTGCACAGGAAATATACCGAACAATAAGTGCAGATTCACAGTAGGGTTCAACAGTCAAGAGTCTGGCCTGGAACTGGGCTCTGGGACTAGACTTGTGTAGGCCTATATACAGTGAGTCCAATATGTATTTGATCCCTTGCTGATTTTGTTGGTTTGCCTACTAACAAAGACATGATCAGTCAATAAATGTTATGATAATATGTATTCTAATATGGAGAGACAGAATATCAAAAATAAAATCCAGAAATTAACTTAAGAGAATATATATTAATTTATTTCCATTTCATCGAGCAAAATAAGTATTTGATCCCCTGCCAACTGATAACAGTTCCAGGCCCACAGACCAGATGGGCACTTCCGATCAACTTGTCATCTGAATTAAAGACACCTGTACATACTAACATGCATAAAAGACACATTGAATCAGCAGAATCAGTCCATAGTATGAGTGAATCGGTCACCAACCTCACCAGCATGGGAAACACCAAAGAGCGGTCAAATGATATCAGGGACAAGATTTTAAACCTGAACAAAGATTAAATGGGCTGCAAAGCCAGAAGAAAGAGACTGGGTATTAATGACCCAACTGTTGATGCATTTCTTCCAAAATGTGAGGAATACAAAATGACTATCCATCAGCCTGTCTGGGGTTTTATACAAGATTTGACCTTTTGTAGGGATTTGATAATCATGAGAACAGGAAGAAAGCACCCTAGACCTGTACGGGATGAAAATAGGCAATGATATCAAAGCTACTGGGACCAAAATCACGGAGAAAACTACTGGTAGCACTCAATGTCACAGAGGCTTAAACTCCTGTAGTGCACACATGGTACCTCTACTTCAGAAGGAACTTATGCAGTCCCACCTGAGGTTTGCCAACGGGCATCAGACTGGTTTAGGATATGATAAGGAGGTACTGTAGTCAGATGAAACCAAAATCAAGCTGTTTGGCATTAACACAATTCAATGTGTTTTGAGAAAGAGAACTGCTGTCTATGATCCCAAGAACACCCTCCTCACCATCATGCATGAAAGTGGTATCATTATGGTTTGAGGGTGTTTGTCTGGCCAAGACACAGGACAACTTCACATCATCAACGAATGGATGGAGGGAGACATGTAATGTGCAATCCTGAGTGCAAACGTCCTTCCCTCCTCCACTACACTGAAGGTGGGCCATTTTTGGATCTCCCAACATGACAATAATACACAACATACAGTCAAAGCAACGAAGGAGTGGCTCAATAAGAAGCATATTAAAGTAGTGAAGTGGCCTTGACAGTCTCCAAATATTAACCCTATAGTAATTCTATGGAGGGAACTGAACCTCCCCTTTGCCAAGCTACAGCTACAAACTATTAATGTTTTACAGATACTCTGCAGAAGAAAAATGGCCAAAAATCTTTTCTGCTATATGCACAAACATTGTCATCAACTAAAAGAAGCATCTGACCTCAGTGCTAGACAACTAGGGCTTTGCCACAAAGCACTTTATCTTCTTTAGCTAGAGGGGTCAAATACGTATTTGCCTAAATTAAATACAAATAAATTAAAATATATTATTTTAAGTTATTTTCTGGAATTTCTTTTTGATATTTTGTCTCTTCATGTTTGAATCCATATTATCATAAATTTATAGACTGATCATGTCTTTATTAGTGGGCAAAATCAGCAAGGGATCAAATACATATTGGACTCACTGTAGGCCTATCCTCCCATCTTTGTTAACGTAATTAGTAACAATAGTTTAATTTGCACATTAGAGTCTGCTGATACATAGCCAGGCCACACCCTCCTAGTGACGCAACATCTCTGTACGAGATTTGAAAGTCGATGATAATCAGGCAAGCTGAGACATACTTTGATGAGATGATGAGATGATGATGAGAGAGACTTTATTAATCCCCACAGGGGAAATTGAATGCCACCTGTGAAATGCCTCTGGCACAAATGACACTTTAAATAACGGTTCACCTTTAAACCCACTTACAAAAAAACAAATAATTTACGTAAATTAAAATCTTAAATGAAGCATACAAAGTGAAGTGTAATAATAGTCGGACCAGATTGAATTATTTTCCCCAAACTCTTCAGAAAAAAAATCACAGTCTACTTAATATCAGATGTCTGTTTCTGAAAAACAAAACCGAGACCGTTTGTAATATTGGAAAATACATATTTCACTATTCCACTTACTACTGTAGAGGTTACTGTCCGAACCTTCTGAACCACTAAATTATACTACTGTTAATACTTACTATCAAGTTATTAACACACTTTTTTTGCTAATGACTGTGGTGCTAACAGATTGAAACCTGGGTGGATGATGGCCAGGGCAGCCTCCAGCACCATTCTACAATACCCGTCTATGGCAGGTGAGATTCTAGATTCTTTTTTAAAAGTATTTTATTGGGCTTTTTGGGCTTTTATTACGACAGGACAGTATGAGAGGAGACGGCATTGTGAGAGAGAGATGGGGTAGGGCTGGGAAATGACCCCCGTGGGCAAGTTTTTTGACAGGGACCATGTACAAGACAGAATCTACCACCAGAGTTAGCTAGAAGCTAGTTTACATCTGTGGTTACATGCATCTGTGGTTACCCGCAGACGACCATCCTCAGCAGCCCAATTGGGCGTTAATCCGCCCCATTCTGGCAACACTGCTCCTTGTCTTGTCTTGTTTGTCTTGTTTGTTCGTCTACTGTAGGTACAAGATTGAACTCATGCAGTATATCCCCAACCGCGGCATCCTGGTGGGCTACTGCAATGACGTGTGCCTGCGCCTGCTGACCGACAACACACAGGAGATGGTGATGCTGTGCCAGGCAGAGTGCCCCGCCTCAGTGGCCAGCATGCTGTACTGTCCAGAGACCGGCGAGCTCCTCACAGGTACAGCACAGGAGAGCTAGGTGTGTGTGTGTGTGTGTGTGTGTGTGTGTGTGTGTGTGTGTGTGTGTGTGTGTGTGTGTGTGTGTGTGTGTGTGTGTGTGTGTGTGTGTGTGTGTATGTTATTAAAACACGGACAGATTTTTTTTTAATTAAAAAAAGTCTCACCTTAGGAGACGTGGGTGGACTGCCTACCCCCACGTACCAAGCCCCAGGACCGAGGGGTCAGTTGTCCCGGGCCCATGAAGAGAGGGGGTCCAGAATTGGGTCTTCATTACATAGTATTTATTAGGCAGGGGGGCCCTTTCAGATGACTTTGTCCCAAGCTTGGCCAAAGCTGTCAGCGGCCCTGATAATATGCATCATGATACAGCAGGGGTTGCGATACGATATACTACACTGTGACACATGCGAAATACGTAATACATGCAATATGATAATGTAGGCTATTGTAATTTTGTTTTTATGCTGAGTAACAGTTGAATTACAGAATACAGCGCAGTTAAACTGTAAAGCTGCCTTTACAGCTGTAAAGCTGCATCAAAAATTTATAACTATTTATAATGTATAACTATCTATTTATAACTTCCTAAAGAAGAGTAATACTGTAAGTGTGTGGACTTCATGTAAAACGTCATGTAAACGTAGCCATTGTCATGATGGGATTGTTTTTGCTTCCCCCTACTGGCAGGCAGCATGGGACTCGTGGCCTTCTGGGGTTTCTACACGTCCACCCAGAGTCCCCTGAGCCTGCTGAGGACCCTGGACTGGACGAGCTCCTCGCTGCAGCGCGACATGTTCATCACCGGCTTCGTGGCCCAGCCGCAGACCAGCTCCGTCTACGTGCTGTGCAGCCACAACGTCAAGAGCTTCGACCACGCCGGCCAGCGGGAGCTGTTTGAGTTCCGCGGCCGGAGCGTGGCCACGCTGCGCTGCGCCGTCCTGGAGTGGCGGCAGAGATATCTGTACACGGGAGACGCGGAGGGATACATACAGGTGTGGAAACATGTTTATCTTCGGTAACACTTTATTTTAGGCACACATGCGGCATACATGAGGCATACATGCAATTTCATTGTGTGCAGTGTGCAGTGAACACTGGTGTGTTGTGGAGTGCTGTGCCACAATGACAATGGGAGTTGCACGGTACCCACCAGCCGCACTGCTGCCTTTCGGGTGCCACTGGGGACTGCCCCCTTTCACGGGTGAGGCATGCATGCAATATTGCTGTGTGCAGTGTGCACTTGTGTGCAGTGGAGTGCTGTGTCACAGTTTCCCAGTTGGGCTTTCACTTTCCACTTTTAATAATGTTTTCACTACCCAGGTGTGGAGCTACGACACGCGCTGCCTCTTCCTGCAGTTCCGCGCTCACCCGGACGCGGTGACGTCGGTGGTGCTGATGCCGGAGTCGGGCACCATCCTCTCTGCCTCCACCAGCTGCTGGATCAAGCAGTGGACGCGCTCCGGCGACCTGCTCCTCAAGCTGCACACGGACATGGCGGGAGGCGTGAGGAGCATGTGGACGCTGGGCAACAACGTCATTCTCAGCCAGTCCTCAAACTCCTTAGACGTGTGGCGGCTGAACAGTATCTACAGGTAGATGTATCGCGTTTGTTATGCCTTCATCTTATTAACCCGTTAAAATCCGGCGTTATACATTTGCTGTCACCAGAATGGCGATGACCGAGTCATAGTCCATTACTAAAGGCCCTCTGTCCCGTCATAGTGGAGTAGTTCTATGATAATTGGGCGATTCTCCAATTGGGATACAATTAAATCTGGACAATTTCAGGAAACATGAAAACTGAACTTTTTAAAGGTTTTTGAAGGAATTTGTTGGTGATGAAGACGGACAAAAGCAATAAATACTCCGTCTATTATCTGGCTGAACCCATGGCGTGCTCTATGACTGTGTACCAGATGGTAGTGCGTGCAGCTCTGCTCCACCAAGGGGCGCCGAAGCTACACACACACTGTCTGTTGAAAACCAGGCTAGAAACTTTTACCATGTCTGAAACAAAAGAAATCTACTGACTACTTGAGTATCTACAGGTCAGAGATCTTATAGATAGAGATACTTCATTCTAGTCTGTTATGTTTGATGCCTTATAACTCTACCCTCTTTGCTACAGGTCTTTCAATGACACGGCCTGCAGTGTGCGTGTGCTCCGCCGGCTGGAGTGCGGACGACGGGGGAAGGCCCGCATCCTGGCGGTGACGCAGGACGGCATCATCCGCTTCTTCTCCCCTGTCACGGGCGAGCTGCTCTTCCTCTCCTGGCCCTTCCTGCACATCGACAAGGCTCTGGGCTTCGCCTACGACCCGCTGCGCGAGGAGCTGTACATCTGCGACGGCAGCGTGGACGTCCACGTCCTCGACACCACCCTGAACCCCTGTCCCGTGAAGCACGTCCTCAACACCGTCAAGGACGGCAACGACGAAGTGCTGTGTCTGGCCACCGTGTTCGTCTGGAGCTCGCAAGATGGCGCAGCCGCCACCGCCACCTCCACTTCCACCTTCGCCGCCAATGAAAGCCTGTGTTGCTGCCTGGTGTTCAGCGGTCACTGTAGCGGGAAGCTGCAGCTCCTGGCGCCACTCGGCCTGCGTTGCAACCCGGGGGAAGCGCACTCGGGACCCATCTGCCAGATGAGCACCAGCAGCAGTAGCACCAGCGGTGGAGGCGGTGGCCAGACGGCTGTGATCTGCTGCTACGGCACAGACAAGCAGTTCACCCTCTGGTCGGTCGCGTTCAGGGACGGCCGCGTCCACCTGACTCTCAGCAGTCAGATCTTTTGTCCGTTCACCCCGGTCCACTGCAGGGTCCTGAGAGGGGGCGTGTGCGCCGTCTCGCCGCAGCAGGACATGGTTGTGTACTCTCTGCGCAGCGGGGGGCAGAATCCCGGCCGCCCGATAGCGATCAAGAGGGACAGGTCGCAGACGATATCGTGTCTCGACTACTGCCCCGAGCTGGACGTCCTCGCTGTCTCGGGCCCGAGTGGCAAAGTGGAGTTCTGGAACCCCGTCGTCGGGGAGCTGGTGGCGGAGGTCCAGCTGGGCGTGCCGGTGACGCAGCTGTGCTTCGGGAACGCCCGCGGCGACCTCCTGGCCTCGTTCTCCGATAGCGTTAGCATCGTGTCCGTGGCGCACGTGCTGCCCACCCGCTACCTCAGGCGCGTGCTGGAGCAGGCCCCGCCGGACGACGTCGCCGAGCTGCCCGCTCCCTTCCTGCCGAAGTCGCCGTCGCATTACGACATCAGCACAGTCGGCAAGATATACATGAAACACGTTGAGACGGGGAGGAGCTTAGCGACGGAAACGATACGCGATCCGATGCTAGACGATAACATGGCAGAGAAGGACGCTGCTCCCGCAGAAGACAAATATGCTGGCAGGAAGTCTATTATTAGACCCTTCCCTTTCGTCCCTTTCAGAAGGAAGAGACAATCAGGTAAGAATAACTAACACATTAGGGCTGCTTGATTAGGGAAAAAAACAATATCACAATTATTTCAGTCAATGTTGATATCACGCTATTTTTGTACGATATTTATTTTAAAGACAAATAATTGTGCTTAAAAATCACAATCTTCCCTCCCTTAAGCAGTGTGAGTGGAGGGCTATAGAGAAAAACACAGTGGTGATCTGCACTGAGTTTTGGGTAGAAGGTCTGCTCTGCACTCACAACGGCTCAAGTGGAGGGAAATGTATTGCGTTTAACGTAGAGATGCACCGGATCCAAGATCCAGTTCCGGATCCGACAGGATAATAGGGTTTTTCACAGGATCCGGGTCCGGCAGGATCTTAAGCAGTGGATTCGGTATCTGGCAGTTACCTAAAAATCAGGATCTGGTCCATGTCTAGTTTTTACGTAGCCTAGGCTTTTTAGTCAGTCTTTCACAACCCCAATCGCTGCATGGAGTGAAAGCCCTTTGAAGCAGCCATTGCAGACAGTGTGGCAGTAAGCCAATGAGTCTAAACGTAACGTAATAAATATGGCCCACGTGTGTAAGTAGGCTATGTGTTTCAACCTTTTCGTAGGATCCGGTATCCGGTTCTGTATCCGGCAGGATCTTAAGCATTGGATCCGGTATCCGGCAGGATAAAGGAATCTATCGTAACCGCCGTAGCCTACCTTTTGGCAGTAGCCTATATACAAATCACAAAAAAATTGTTTCACCTCGATATTATGAAATTTTATATTGTTTGACAGTAATATTGATATCACCTCCACGTACAGGTATATGAATGTTTATTTTGTATGCAATCATCAAAATACATGATCTGTTCACCACCATATACATAGTCAATATTAATAAAATTGTAACAACCAAAGAAGCCTATTTAAAGTTACATTACGTTAAAATGTAAACACTTTACTTCTTTTGCTTCATGCATCTACTTATACAGCCTGCAAAAGTGCTTCAACAACTGAAGAAGAGCCCGATGAAATGGAAGAAGATGACGTTTCAGAGGAAGCAGTCATGCAGGCACAGTCATTCGAAGACACTGTCTTTTCTCTGTTCCGCCACATCGCCCCAGACGGCTACATCCCGAACTCAGTGGTGCGAGGCCACCACACCACAGAGCACCTGGAGGAGGAGCAGAAGTGGACATACGAGGTGGAGGAGATCCCTCAGGTCAGAGCCATAGACACACCTTACACCATGGAGTTCAGGGGTGCATTTCTTGAAACCATAGTTGCTAATTATGTTAGCTACTTTGAGGTTTGCAACGCAACTGGCTAGCAACTAGGGCTGGGTATCGCAGCCATGTTCCTGTATCGATTCGATTTCGATTCTTAGGGCTTTGAATCGGTTAATCACGATTCAATTCCATTCAATTCCATTCATTCCGAATCGATTCAATCCATTCCCTTCTTGGTGCCAGGATTTCCCCAAAAGATGTTGTTGCCTATTTTTGTATAAAAATGTCAAAGGGCTGTGGCTTGACGGTGTTAACAGATTGCTAATTTGTAATAAGTAGGCCCAGGCCTAATTGGCTAATACCTACTGGGTATTTTCCATAGACCTATATTAAACAAAAATAACAGAAAGAAAAAGAACAAAAAAAATCGATTTTGTGCCCTGTGAATCGATTATGTGAATTTCAATTCGATTCGATCGATTATCGATTAACTCGATTATTTTACCCAGCCCTACTAGCAACTACGAAAACACGCTTTCGAAAAACGCACCCCAGAGTTGTGACAACCGGAGTATCCGTGGTTGGTGACATGATTCACATAGATTCAATTTATTCTAGGCAGCTGCTTTCTTTTGACTAACACAGAACCACTAGTACATGACAAAAAATATGGGTAACACTTTAAGTAAATAGTAATTTAAATTAAATACATTTACCTTAACTGTACTTCATGTGTTCGCTCACTTCCTGGAACTATTTTGGAAGTATGTCAATGGCGATTTGTGTGTCAAAGAAAGGCTCCATAACCGCACAAATAGACCAAGCGCGACATGAGCGAGGCGAGCGACGGAAGTAATTGACTTTGTATTGAGTCACGCGCAGTAGCGGCCGGTGGCTGGGGAAACAGGCAGGGCAGAAATGTTTGGCGATCAAGTCCATAATAATTAAATCAATACGGTATAATTTACGAGTTGATTTGCGTGTGTAGGCAAGACAGGAGAGCGTTTTCCCACAGTGTTTGGTGTGTTAGTAAAACTCCACCTCCCGTGATACACCGCACCAGGCATGCGCGTTATCTGTTCAACTTCTGAAGAAAGCTGTTTTTGACAGTTCTCTCCACGCAGCTAGTTCTCTTGCTCATTTAAGCAGAGTGACTGCACACTGCACAAATTACAAGAAAAATGTCTTGTCTGCTCGCGGAGTTGGAGTTTGCGACAAGCAACACGACAAGAATATGCACTCCACGCAACCGGACAGCACGAACAATCAGGGAAAGGCTAGCAAAACTCCTCGTATGCAAACATACTCGTTTGAAATGTAGAAGCATGCGGCCTATTAGGCGAGTGATCACGCTTTCACCGTTCGTACATTACGTTGACAAATGATGCAACCAAATCAACAAGCCCTGCAACACTATTCAATTCAGTCAGTCGTCCCCTTGCTGCCGGTTCAAATGCACCACAGAACCAAATGCCATCAATACGGGAAAGGACGTGCCTATTTTCGAAACGAATAGCCAGGGTCAAAACTTCACAGGGGAATTGTGCTTTCAGCCACTGAAGCTCACTATCCAACAGACTCGCTCCTGTTCTTCAATGCTAGGCAGGACCGTGAGCAGGTGTATTTTTTTTAGATAGTTTTCGGGGACACAGCAGACAATACTGAGCATAAATGAAGCTGTCAACAACATCCCAAGCTCAATAAGCTCAGATATTTCATTAAATAACTTCCAGTTTCCCTATTTTACAAAGACTTGATTCATAATCCCTCACGCTTTGTTTAAACTATGTAGTAAGCCCAACACAGCTTCTCAGAGAATGTCGTCAGCTAGTCAGCTAGTCGTGGGGGTAGCAGCAGCAGACTTTACGAAGCTACACATTTGCTTGCTGTCTCAACATTGCAAGCCCACAAATTTCATTAAATAACATTATGCAAAGACTTCGGTCATAAAACCTTAAACTTTGCAATAGCAAATATGCAAACTGTACCTACCCCAAGCGTGAATCCTTAACCAGCCAACATATATCCTTCGTCAAATACGACATGGTTATCCGTTTAATCCACCGATTTTGTGAGGGAAATTTGCGGCAATGGAGTTAATAAAATCCCACAGGTTAGAGATGAGCGGAGTAATATGTTTTTTGTGTCTTTTTCAACGCAGGCAGGGCCGCCGACCTGTCATTGGTCAGAGCAGATCATACATCTGCCCTGACAGCATCCATACAGTCGCGCTTATGAAATGATATTATGCTAAGTAGGCTACAGTGCTAATTTTGTAGAATGGGATCGGGGCGAGGGGGCCGGGCTTAGCTGAGGCGACGAGAAATCTGCCCAGGCCAGTGGCCATAGACCCTAACGTTAAACAGCCACACTGGATGTAAACTAGAGTTCTCAACAAAAATAAAACCCGATTCCACTCGCAAAGATCGTCACAAACCACAACATTGATGTAATATGATTCCCAGTGTGATTGAGGTGCACTGCCCATCTGCCCTTAATGAACGGGCCGCGCCTGGTCACGTGACAAAAGTGATTCTGGAGACTAGAGGCGATTTGCACGACTAGAGCGACAGTTTGAATCCTTTCGACTTTCTACCAGCCGCGACAGCCAATGACTGTATAGTGGTCAGTGACCACAGCCAATGGGAATGTTTGAACGCTTTGCCCTCTGCCTGTACGGACATACTCCAGTCTCTTCAATCGCTCGTATGGCTTGCTACTGCACAGAAGCGATTCTCTGTCGCTTGAATCACATCGCGCCTGGTCTATTCGTGCGGTAAGCCGCCATTGTTGTGTAAAAAAGGGAACGCGGAGGCCAATGGGATTAGCCTACTGTAACTCTTATTTCCATGGCCCTCCTATCCCTCAGGCTCTCCTCAGAGACTACTACGACCTGCCGGAGGAGAACCTCAACAAACATTCCGAGGAGGTCAAGGTGATTTTAACGCGCACCAAGCAGATACGAATCCAGAACGCACAGCAGCAGATGATGAAAAGTGGGACGACTGCTGCTGCTACGCAGGAAGTGGCGGAGGAAGGGCAGGGCATCACGGGGGTTCAGCACATTGACAAGGTCCCGGATGGCGAGGACGAGATGGTGGTGCAAAGGCTGAACGAACTACTGGGAAAATTAGAGACGTCATCTGAGGAGGATTACAAGGCAATGAGTGACGAGCTGATTACGGTTCTCAAACAGATAAAGGACGAGGCATTTTTAGAGAGGGTCAAAGACATGTTTCTCGACCATGCCATGGATGGCTCCATGGGGTGGCGACAGTTGCAAGGCTTGAACAATCTCCGCAGACTGTGCCTCCTGCACAGAGGAGACATAGCTACCATCGCCCAGATGCTGGTCCACCTTTTCCCAGAGTTGCGCAACTTAGCCGGCTCAATATTGCAGACGGAGTTCTACATTTTTGACAAACAAACGCTGGCGAGTAGGTTGCAAGGAGTCATGAGGTGAGCGTCTTCTCGTCATTTAGGTGTGTCTTACCTATGGTGTGAGGGATTGTTACTTGTTTGTAGATGTAAATGCATTATAGTGCTACACTTTGTGCTAAACTTGAACGTGAAAGTTGAACGTTATCCCATTCACGCCTTTATTTTCTTCTTTAAGCCCCAAGGAAATGAAAACATTGCTTTCCAAACTGACAGAGGATCTTAATTATGTTGAGGATAATAATTCTGTTATAAAACACAAAAAGCGATCCAAAAAAGCAGGTTAGTCAACCTCAAATGAACAATAACATAGCGTTTTGAGCAAATGTTTAATTTACACTTGACATTGTAACAAAATCAAGTATGGCTACAAGGAGCTCACTCTTCGCTGAAAATGTTACCATTTGTCCATAAAACATCCTGTTTGTTAGATGCTGAGATGAATGAGTCCTCGAGCACTCAAGTTTTCAAGTACACCACCATGAAACGGATGTCAGACGCAAAAGGTAACTTTCTTCCCGTTGGTGAGTCGCGGGGCCAGATCCACATTAGATCGTGGCGTGGCAGCAGCAAGAAGACAGCCGAGTATCGTGCGGTCGGTTCTTTTTTTAAAGTATTTTCTGGGGTCTTCCGGCCTTTATTAGTGCATGACAGTTGGAGAACAGACAGGAAATGATTGGGAGAGAGAGGTCAGACCCCGGTCAGACTTTAACGGGGGTCCCCATGGGCATGCAAGTCCAAATGAGGGGGGCTTAGCGCGCTGCGCAATGTACCATATTCACAATAGCAATTAAAATAATCAAAAACCCCATTCTTCTGTTACTGCAGGTAACCGCAGGAGGTCCAGGAAGAGAAGTACACTATGTGGCAGCTGCACTTCAGAAGACCTTTTGGCAGGAGACGAACAGGCTAAGAAAGACACCCACGCTGACATGCAGGCAGAGGGCCTGGGGAGCATCGGGAAGAGACACCCTGACGCTCAATCCAAACAAGCCAAGTCAAAGCGTGCCACCAAAGAGCGCGGAGCTTCACTGAAACTCCCCCAGCGCCCCACCCTTAACCCAAGACTGCACGCCTACAGGCAGTCCTTTGTGTTAGACAGATTTCAGTTGGATGAAATGGAAATGGAGGCAGATATGGCCAAGTGTAAATCCCGGCTGCCGCCGATTGACTCAGGATGTGTCTCCCTGGCAGACCTAGCAGAAGGGGTTCACCAGAAAGGGGCTGAGCAAAAAGTGGGGTCCACCACCAAAAAACGGGGCGGCCTCATTCCAATTGGGAAGCCCAAAAGGGCCGAGCACCATTACAACACGCCCGTCCCGTGCCACTACGGCTCTGCGCTCCATGACGGCATCCACTCCCAGAATTCTGATGACATCATCTTAAACTATGACGTCATCTCCTCTCAGCGCACCTCCAGAGCCGAGCAGCATGACGTCATCGGTCAGCGCCCTTCCAGAGCCGAGCAGCATGACGTCATCGGTCAGCGCCCTTCCAGAGCCGAGCAGAATGACGTCATCTCTCAGCGCCCCTACAGACCCGAGCAGCACGACGTCATCGGTCAGCGCCCTTCCAGAGCGGAGCAGCATGACATCATCTCTCAGCGCCCATACAGAGCCGAGCTTGGTGTCGGCTCTCCGCATGCCGAGCATCCTCAGGGCCCTCGCCATCCTCTAGGTCACGTCTCCCACCTGTATCCACAGGGGGGCACTGTGCTGCGCAGGCCTGGTGAGCTAGGTGAAGGTCACGAGCAAGGAGACAGTCACTGGAGGCAGAGCCTGCACAAGCTCATCTCCCTCAACGGCTTCCGCTCCCGCAAAGCAGAAAAGGCGGCCGCCCCTCTACTGTGCTCACCGCCACCGCCACCGCCACCGCCGGCCCGTATGCCACAGAGGCCAACTGGCCAAAAGACCACTCTACTTCCCCCGCTCCACCAGAGGGCACTGTGGCAGGGTGCGCCAGGGGAGCGGGTGGCGGAGAGGGTAGAGTTGACGACCAAGGTATAGATGTAGTTTTGGGAGCGATTTGTTTCATCTGTTTATTAATGTTTGTTTTGTTATCCTCCTATCTTGTTATCTGTGTCACTGTCGTTGTATTGTGTGATGCTGTTTTTTAGCCTCTACTTTTTACCTGCAAACAAATATACCTTCGGGTATCAATAGTTACCTTACCTTACCTTACCTTTTTTTTTACCATGGTAACACTTTATTTTAGGGATAAATCTATAAGCACTAATACGTACAATGTTAATGCCTGCCTAAGTAACTTGTAAGGCATGTACTAAGCAAACGCTAAGGCCTACTAGGTCCTTACTAAGGTTAAATTGGTAATAAATCCCTTATTTTGCATGAACAAGACATTTGCGAATACATGCCTAACAAATGTTTGATTTTGCTTTGTACATGCCTTACAAGTTACTTATACAGGCATATTATATGTATTAGTGCTAATAGATGTATCCTTAAAATAAAGTGTTACCTTTACCATCAAGGGAGGAGGAGGTGGTGGTGGTGGTGGGAGCGCCAACTCCAATTTGGCCTCAGCCGCGGCGCTATTGAAGTTCCAGAACGAGATCCCGCTGCCCTGGCGCCTCAGCCACTTCCCCCTGAGGTCGCGCGGCCACACCAGGTACGTAGGGCTGTAAATAATCATCTATTTTTTAGCCTGATAAACCATACTAATTTAGTCTGACCCTGATGAACGATACCTCCGAAGATTGTTGATGACAACAACCTGTTGTTTTTTCAAACCGTGCCGATCAGCGATCTTTGCCGTTGATGTGCTTTCCAGGGCTTGAAAACGAAATTATTTTTCAAACGTTCCGTTCCGAATGGTTCAGGCAAGTTTCGGTTTAACGTTTTCATTCTCGCAATCGTTCCCCCACAAAAATATCGTTCCTGAACCGGTTCGGAACGAAAAATAACGTTCGTTCTTAACATTCCTGCAGTATTTAACGGCCATATTACGTCTATTTTCGTGGACTTTATCTTAGAATAGACGTACTCATTATTTCCCCTTGATTTACACAGCTATTCTCAAAAATAATAACACCCCCAAAAACACTCAGATGGGCTATCCATCCTGGCAGATTTAACCTATGCCTATAATTCTTCAACAGTAGCCTATGCCAGCCTAGTAGCGGTGGGTGGAAATGTTGATTAGGGAAGCACAATACAGAATAGCGCAGGTGACGTTAGCATAATAAGAGGTGTCGATAGGCATGGATTTCAGTTCTTGCCTAGCTCTATTTAATAGGCCATGATGAGGTTTGCAGCAAGTGAAACGTGTAAGTAAAAGGGACACAAGCTTGCTCCACAAAAAAATCCCAAACTGTTTTGAGATGTGCACGATGCAAGGGGTCACTAGAGAAGGGACAGGTTGCATAGTCTAAAACCTCGGATATGCTCTCAGATATCGGCTACCAACCATTCCAGCGCAAGTCCATCACCACAAAACCGGAGACCTTTTGTAGCCTAACAAGCGTCACAAGATAGTAAGAGTTTCCACGTAGGCTACTTCAGATCCCCATCAGCCCAGCCCTCTGCACGACAGAAGAGAATAATAACTTAAACAACAACAAATGCGCTGTCTTTCTCTATCCCTGCTTGTTGTCACACGCGACCTACTGTTACTCGTGATGACAGCCAGGAAATATTGCGCAATACTGAGGAAACCATCGAAACATTGAGTGGGCCAGCTAGCGTCAGTCCATCTGCCACGAATGACTTTATCCCGCATTGACCACAACAACAGATAAATAAGACGTCCTTGATTACAGCACATAAAACACCAGCTCTCACCTCCCTTCTCTACAACCGACAGTGGGATACGCTGCGCTCAACAAAAGCACCTCAGTAACTTTACGACAACATAATTTGCCATAACCGCATTGAACATCGAGGCACTCGGCGGTGCCATTACAATTAAGCTAAACATGACTTACCCACCAGTTGCCTCTCGAGAGCACTCTGCGAATTAGGTTCATCAAATCGCCTATCCAATTCCTTTGCAAATCATAGACTGTATGGTCCAAATACTCTGTCCCTGTAGGAATCCCAACACCGATCTCAAGACATGTTCTCTTTTGCTCTCCATTGTGTCAATATAAAACTCTGCACTGTCCGTGAATGAGACTGAAGAACAGCGCGGGTGTTATTTCTCTTACAAAAACTTATTTGATATTGGTGGTCAACAACTTTAGGGCGGGTTTATTAGAGCCAACTTCCAATCACTACGAGAAAGCCAGGAGAAGCACATCCGTAAAATTTACCCAGGAAGTTTCTCCATACAATGCACAGCATTACAGCCGCACTCTGATTGGCCAATGCTCCTCAATATTTCATCAATCGGCGGCAAGAGCTCAGGTGAAGCAAAATGCTGTTGCTGTAGGCTATGCATGCATCCCCTCATACACGTCAGTAGCCGAACTAAAAGACTGCTCGTCGCCATGGTTAGGCCTACTCCTCAAATAAAATCGTGCACTTGTATGAAATATAGAGAACGGGAAAAAAAATGTTATTAACCGGTTTGTGGATTTCAGAATAACGTTTTTGTTTCGGAACACTTGAAGACCATTTCGTTTCCTTTTCCGTTTCCGTTCCTCGTAAAATTCCATAATTTGGTGAACTGAAATGAACTAGTTCATTTATTATGAACGAACTAGTTCATTTTGAAAAAATTATGAACTATGAACGAACTAGTTAATTCTGACAGTTTTGAACTTGAACTTGAACTAGTTCACGTACAAAATGAACTTCTCCAACACTGTCAAAATGTTCTCAGATCCGAGGCCAGACCCACTCGCAGCTGAAAAAATGTCGGCGTCCCAGCGGGTGGCGCTGGTTTACCAGGCAATCTTTTTTTAGGATTCTTGCACACCTCCTTTTGCCAGGTGCGTAGGAGTGGATCCACTGGGTCACCAATGTATACTATAGAGACAAAGAAGCTCCCACACACTGTTCACATCTGCAGAGTTTTTATGCCGCATTCCCCGGGGGTAGGAGCTTCCCAATATGCAACCAGGAGGCAACTACCTCCCACTTGAAAGCGTTCCAACCAGCAAGTCAAACTCAAACTATTCCTATCCATGTGTGCACTGTCATTGCTGTGTTGACGTCACGATTTCGAAGTCGGGGTGCTTCGATTTGGCCCCAGTTCGCGACTTGAACATTCTGCTTCACCAGCCGTTCCAATACATTTCAGCAAGTAGGAGGTCAGAAACATCCCATCTCCCACCATTGGGGAATGCACCATTATTTGCGACGTTTCGGTCTGTGAAGGTCACAGACCGAAACGTCGCAAGTAAAAACTCTGCAAATGTGAACAGTATGCGGGAGCTTCTTTGTCTCTATGTGTAAATAATAATCTAAATGTATCGATATATTGCGATATAATCTGACGATTGAATCGAATGGCATCGTATCGTGGGGCATTCTTTAGTATCAAAAATAATCGAATCGCTGGCCCCCTGCCCAATGGCCCCATAACATAATATAAGTGGAAATGTAATTGGAAAAAACTCGATTCGAATCGAACTGTATCGTATCGTGGGGCATTCTTAAGTATCGAAAATAATCGAATCCCAACCCATTGCATCGAATAACAAGATATCGATATTGAATCGTATCGTCATGGAGTCTGAGATTTGTGGGCATCCGTGGCCTAGTGGTTTTTCAATCTAGGGTTCGCCAGTTCAAATCCCCCCTTGCCCTCTCCTTACATCTCCATCCATGGCTGAAGTGCCCTTGAGCAAGGCACCTAACACCACATTGCTCCAGGGACTGTAACCAAGACCCTGAAAAAAAATAGTTTTAAGTCGCTTTGAATGAAATGAAAGCGTCAGCTACGTAAGTGCAATGTAATGTAATTAGGGCTGGGTAAAATAATCGATTCAATCGATAATCGATCAATTTAATCTAAAATTCACATAATCGATTCACAGGGCACTAAATGTATTTATTGGTTCTTTATCTTTTTGTTCTTTTTGTTTAATTTAAGTCTATGGATTACCCAGTAGGTATTAGTCAATTAGGCCTATGCATACTTATTACAAATGAGCAAACTGATAACACTGTCAAGCCACAGCCCTTTGACATTTTTATATAAAAATAGGCAACAGCATCTTTTGGGGGAAATCCTGGCACCAAGAAGGGAACGGATTGAATCCATTCGGAATGAATCAAATCGAATCGAATTGAATCGTGAATAACGTGATTTACCCCCTGCAGGTACGGCAAGCTGGAGGTGGGATGGGTGAGGAGCGGAGGAGGAGTGCAGCTGCCCAACATCGACCCCACCAAGCGCTCCCTCAGCCGGAGTTAGAGGAGACACAGAAATTATTTTTATTTTTGGTTGTATTTCATACTTTATCAAAGTATTTGACAAAAAAATCTTATATTTCTTTACAAGAGAGTAAAACAAATATGCAAAGACGTTTGATGATTAATAAAAAACTGATTAAACTCAAACTAAAATAGCTGATTTTTTTTTTCTTCAAAGCACAACATTGAGGATGTTATTATATTGTATTATTTATTACAGTAATTAGCCCATACAGATAATGGGTCTACAAAAATAAACAATTGCCAACACTGTTAAAGGTGAATTCCCACAGATGCTGCAGCCAGTCTATAAGGTTTCACAGCTGCAGTTCCCTGTCTTAATCGGTTAACACCATTACAAATCCATTGTGTCTCAACACTTTTAATCACATACATATGACAATATGCGAAGAGATATGATATAATGATGCTATGCCCGGCTCTGCCAGTGGATTGCTGTTTCTCCTCTGGCCCACAGGGGGAGCCGTGACAGGAGACTGAACCATCTGAGGGCTGCTGATTGGGCGGCCTATAAATGGCCTCCCATCAGCATGCGCTCTCTCTCTCTCTCTCTCTCTCTCTCTCTCTCTCTCGCTCTCTCTCTCTCGCTCTCTTTCTCTCTCTCTCTCTCTCTCTCTCTCTCTCTCTCTCATCCTAAGACTCACTTGTCAGGCGACCATACGGTCATGGCCAATGGCAGCCATGGATTGCACCACAATTGCATCCTTTGGACAACACTCACTTACTGATACACAATTTGGTTAACTAACGTTGATATCTGATATCTCATGCATATTGTAAATAAATATATTTTTTATTTAAAAACGTACAAATCGGTGTGGTCTTAATGTTGCTTGCACTTAAGAGCCAGTGGTTGTGACATATGGGGGCTCGTCCGGGATCTTAGCCATTTGGGTTAATGATTTGATATGGTAAGATATACTTTAATGTCCCAAAGAGGAAGAACTCTCTTGGGTACGTAGAAACCTCATACTGCATCAGCCATACAAAAGTACACAAGAATGGTCCCAAATATTAATTGCAAGACCACGAGATTGCATAACATGACACAACGGGCACATTGTTCTACAAAATACTGGATTACAAAAAGCAAAAGCAACATATTTTACACCTCCCCTCAACTTAAACAATTAAGTTTAATCTTTCTCCTGTTCTTCCAGCCGTTTTATTAGTCTGGTGATATTGCATCAGCATGGAGGAATCATCGAACAGTATGTTACAGTGTGCTAATGCTATTGTGCGAAAAAGGTATTTGAAGATTATTTGAAAGATATTGGTGGTGTTGTCTGCTTTATATTGGCAAACCCTAGTATGTAGTATATACATATAAACACTGATTTTCAAAAACCTGCTATGATGGGTTGTAAGAGGGATGTGGTAAAAGTTGCAGAGTGAGATGAAGCATTATCTGGCATGAAAATAAGGCTGATCCCCAAGGTTTTTGACTTTGTTTTGAACCAAGGCATGCAATGTGTGTCTAAAAATTTCGCATAATTTGCGCAATTCAGTTTTTGGATTTCATCAGCAGCAATGGTTTAATATGATTCTGACAAATAAAAGCATAATAACACAGATGGAATAAGAATAAAAGTGAGGAATAAATCATTAAGGTGAAATCATTCAATAATCTATCAATAACTTGTTAATTATAAATACTTACAAATAGACCTCATATAAGAGAAAATGCCCACCTTGGCCTGCTGTATTTCACTGTTTTATTTTTGGCTGTTGTAGCATTGGTGTCTACTTAATTATCAGCAGCAATACTGCGATCCCACATCTTAACTCTCCCACTATACTGCACTGAGGGTCACCTAACCCAGAACACAAACCACCCACTAGTACAGCACAACCTTTCTCACCCCTGTCTACTACTTAGGACATTTTCTTTTATTGCACTGAGAGAGTTCAATCACCTGGGACTTGTGCTGCACGGAGTATGTGTGTGTGTGTGTGTGTGTGTGTGTGTGTGTGTGTGTGTGTGTGTGTGTGTGTGTGTGTGTGTGTGTGTGTGTGTGTGTGTGTGTGTTCGTGCAACATGCTAACAGGACCACATGTTTATGTGTGTGTGTGTGTGTGTGTGTGTGTGTGTGTGTGTGTGTGCGTGCGTGCGTGCGTGCGTGCGTGCGTGCGTGCGTGTGTGTGTGTGTGTTAGACACCTTCATTCCCTTCTGGATAGATAATAGTACTTTACTCTACTATCTTTCAACTGAATGAGATAAACATGTCTATGTGGACATCACACGTATTAGACATGTCTGCTTACAGCACATAACCAGTGAGGGAAAGTGAATGTGGGAGGTGGAGTGAAAAGGGAGGTATTGTGTAACCGTAACGCAAAAGGGAAAGGCCAAGACTCTCTGGCAAGAACTCTCCATGGGTGCTGCTGGCCTAATTAAATCATCATGTTTCTGTCGTAAGAGGCTCTGTTTGGGGCCCATGGCCTTCACAAGGGTACTGCTGCCTGTACAGAAAACAACAGCTCCGATTTAGGCTGTGAAAGGAGCTGCGTTTTTATAATGAAGCTCCTGCAGTTGATGTTTACTGGACTTGCTGTTGCCGCCGTCTCAGTAAGTAGCCTACACATACACTATGATGATGATGACTTGCCAAGCCTGTTGCCATGGGAATTGTGTTATTTAAAGGGTAGGGCGTGTCATTTGCTATTTACTATTAGGAGGGTGGGGGGGCTGCTGTGGCGCAGCACGCTAAGCCTCCCCATATTTGGGCTTGCATGCCCAAGGCTTGCACCCAGGGTTCGAATCCGGCCTGGGTCATTTGCCATCCCTGCCCCATCTCTCTCTCCACATTCGCTTCTTGTCGCTCTTTACTGTCCTATATGGCAAAAATAAAGGCAAAACGCTTGTAATAATATCTTTTCTTAAAAAGAAAGTTGATTACCATAATATTACTCAACTATGACATAATAAAGGCCTTTAGTAATGCACTACGACTCGGTCATTGACATGCTAGTAACAACAGCATTATAACACTGTGTTTTAACGGGTATTTGTGGCACCACATATCTGGAGAGAGCCAGTTGAGGTCTGACAAGCTTTGGTGCAGAATATTTGTTTGACTGTGTCTCGTTCCTAAATAAGGCATCACCAACAATTGTACTGTATGCACGTAATTCTTCTATGTTATTGTCCCATGTGTGTAATTCTCTGATTAGTTTGGTATGGTGCGTGACATCCCATAAAGCAAAGCTGTTGGGTTTGTTCCTCCATCCAGGTGCAGGGCAGAAAAGAAAAGACTCCCACATCCACTGGAACGTGTGAACCGCTCACACTCCCTCTATGCAAAGACCTGCCTTACACCCAGACCCTCATGCCAAACGCGTTGGGCCACAAGACCCAACAGGAGGCTGGTAGGGAGGTTAGCGAGCTGTCCCCCCTCGTGGAGCTCGGGTGCTCCACAGCCTTGAAGCCGTTCCTCTGCTCAGTGTACGCCCCGCAGTGCGAGTCCGGGAAAGCGCAGGCGCCGTGCAAGACGACGTGCGAGGCGGCGAGACGAGGCTGTGAGCCAGTGATGAAGGAGTTTGCGGTTCTCTGGCCAGAGGCGCTCAACTGTGACAAATTCAGTCTCCTGACTTGTGATGATGACAACGCTGAAGGAGTAAGACTATGTGCTTTCACAACGTGTGTGTGTGTAGACAGTGTGTGTGTGCGTGTGTAGACAGTGTGTGTGTGTGTGTGTGTGTGTAGACAGTGTGTGTAGACTGTGTGTGTGTGTGTGTGCAGAGATGTATAAAGTAGACACAAAAGTATTATTACAGATGTAATTACAACATAGTAGCATGACATACACAGCTGAAACTACGTAATATGACACTAGTAGTGTTTTTAGAAGTGTGACATTACACAGCTGAAACTATGTAATATGACACTATTAGTGTTTTTACAAGTGTAATTACATCTGTAACAGTACTGCTACTTGTGTGTGTGTGTGTGTGTGTGTGTGTGTGTGTGTGTGTGTGTGTGTGTGTGTGTGTGTGTGTGTGTGTGTGTGTGGTTTACTATATACAGTATTCATTCATGTATTTATTTCATGTAGTTATTTTATTATATTTTATTTTTGAAGGTTATGATCTCAACTGATAATACTTTTGATATCTATGTCCTAGATAACAACCTCTACACCTCAACAGAGTATCAAAATGTCTGATCTGCCCTCGATTCTGAACAGCAAAGCTGCTGCCGAAAGGAGTGAAGGTAAAATGATAAATCTGACTTTTTAAAATCTTTTTTAATTTTTTAAAATTATCTATTTTGCAAGACAGATCCCACACATTGTCTATTCCAGCACTGAGTTAACTTAAATACATGTTGCTTTTGTCATCCGACCTTCTTCAATCAATATTTAATACTTTTACTGTTGCCAGATGGAAAATGCTGAATTATCGTACCGAAACCTCAAAATTATCGTTTTTTGGGGTTTTTTCGGAGGAAATTATCGTACAAGACATACATTTTTGTTGCAAGGCATCAAAATGAATTGAATGAGAACTCTGAAATTATCGTACATCATGTTTTTTTGATCGTTCTGAGGTCAAAATGGACAAAATTCTGGTACAAATACGACAATGATCGTACATCTGGCAACACTGCTCTCACCTGAGTTTAATACCAGAGAGAGTAGAAAGAGAGAGGTTCCATTGGCCCATTGTTTCCGGGTTCTATTATTGGGGGGGAATCCCCCTTTAGGCAGACCTAGGCAGACCTGAGGACTGTTCTATTCAATGCTAGGAGCATTATGACACGCCCCGTTAGGCAGACCAGAACCTGGTATCGTTAGGTGCCCATAGTAACCTATTATGTTGGCATATCTCTATACTTAAAGAATCTCTGTTAATACTGTCTATTAAATTCTATTCTTTTTCTGCTTCCAGTTTTGAGTACTTTGACGTGCCGCTACCTATTTCTTTACAGCGATGTATCCTTAAGAGCAGACACGTCCCTGAGTTTTTGGTTAAATCTACATCACCATGACCTCATCAGATAGGATTTTATATGATGCGAAGAACTGCAGTTATCTTATATGGCTGACTGTAGTGTAACCTTGAAAGTACAACAACAGTGCCTATGTAAGAAATTGTCCTATTTTAATCTACTGTAACCTGTTGGTAACATTTATTTCCAACTCTTATTGAACAAAACATTTACACATATTTATAAATGACTAACAGATGTTTATGTCATAGGTTGGAGTCAAATTCGACTACGCCAGTCTCAGAAGCTGTTAACACATATGGATATTTTTGAAAACACATTAGTTTCAGCCTCTCATTTACATCCGATTTCCACTCTAATGTGCAGCTGTTCTCTCTTAATCATTTACATGCTGGTTAATATTTAGTGCATTGGTACATCATAATAAACCGTTAATAAAGCTTTTTAAAGGAACATTATTCTAAAGTCTCACCACATTTTTGTTGTTGTTGTTGTTGTTGTTTTGTTTTGTATTTTGTTTTTTTTCCATACCATAATTTGTTTTCCTTAAAAAATGCACCTCAGAAAGATGGATCTGATGATCTGAATACAGCAGAGTTTGAGGCCCTGAAGACGTATCTCGGCAACCTGAGTAACCTGTTCGCTGGGCGGTGGCGGTCTGCAACCAGATTTGCACAGGTTCTTAACACGCTAGGTAAGAGTGAGACACTGTTTAGGTTCTTAACACGCTAGGTAGGAGTGAGACACTGTTTAGGTTCTTAACACGCTAGGTAAGAGTGAGACACTGTTTAGGTTCTTAATACGCTAGGTAAGAGTGAGACACTGTTTAGGTTCTTAATACGCTAGGTAAGAGTGAGACACTGTTTAGGTTCTTAATACGCTAGGTAAGAGTGAGACACTGTTTAGGTTCTTAATACGCTAGGTAAGAGTGAGACACTGTTTAGGTTCTTAACACGCTAGGTAGGAGTGATACACTGTTTAGGTGCTCAAATAAACAAATTGTCATCAAAATGCAACCAAGATGATATCGGTGAATTGGTAATCAGGGCTGTAGTGGAGGGTAAACGCACGTAAACGCCGTTTACGCACCTCTGGAATTTAGGAAATAGCGTTTACCCACCTCTAAATAGCGTTTACCCACCTCTAAATAGCGTTTACGCAGCTCTAAATGGCAATTACGCACGTCAAAGTTCCCTGCGCCTTGTGATCTGCCGTTGGAATAATCCAAAATAAATTTGGTGTCATTTAAAAAATATTGTTGAACATACTTAACGGTTTAGTAGGAATCATTTTCATCTGCTCTGTATTCGGGTAGGGCCTATGTGATCTTCCAATCAGTGCCTTTCGGCTGCGGCGGCGACACCAATCAGGATCCAGGGAATATGTAAACACATACACGTTGTGTAGTTGCCTGCCTGCCTACCTGTTCAAAGTTAATCTTCATGGATATTAGGAGATATTTGAAGAGACCATCCAGTGCTTCCACTTCCGCAGATGCCAGCAAAAGGCCTCAAGTACAAAGTAAGACTGACAGAGATCAATTTACATGAGTCGATTAATTTACACATGCTTTATAAATAAGTTTGACTTGACGAATTTTGGCAATGACAGAACAAGCTTTCAGATTAGCTAATGCGTAGTCTATCCTTGTATTGCACTCGTCACCCACCGCTTGTCATTCTACATCACGAAAGCTAGCAATGCCACCAGTGTAATTTTTACAACTATAATTTTACAGCACGAGACATTCTCGTGCTTCAAGGTGAAATGAGAATAGCAAACCAAATAAAAGGTCAATTGTCATTCTAAATACCGCAAAAATACGATTTATATGATGGCTTATATAGGCCTATGATTTTTTTTAAACAGCCATTGAATTGGCACGTGTAAAACAAAAATAGCAATGTTATATTTTCTAAATATAAAACAATATAACAAAAAAACATGCTGTATAGGCTACTTATGCTGACGTAGGTAGTTATAGCCTACATGAGTGATCCTTTAACTTATGTTGTCAGTGTAATTGGCAGGCTGCTTAACTGTTGTTCTCAGCCCCACAACTCTTAAATTCTACTTTTTTCAGGCAGTGATGGTACAGGCAATGAGGCAGAGATCACAGGGAGAGGAGAAACACCAGGAGATCAGATAGAGATAGAAGAGGAAAGAGGAGGGAATGAAAGAGGACCAACAGAGAATGAGGAAACAGAGAAAGATGAAATAGGAGATGAAGAAACAGGTAGTGCGAGAGGAGTAAGAGAATAAACAGGGACAGGAGAGATGGAGAGTGGAGAGTCTGAAGTAGAGGGAGATGCAGAATCTGAGACTGAAGACACAGTGAGAGGAGAAAGAGAGAGCAGATGCCATCCCAGTATCTGGACAGAAAAACAACACATATGGTTTAAAAAAGATAACCCTTGGCTTATTGTCAATGGTGAATATCTTGGATGCAAAATATGCAAAAAAGTGAAAGGCCTTGGAGTGTTGCTTTGCGTCACTTTGTGCTGTGTCGCGTCGCGTTGCGTCACGTCATGGTCTGTCTGATCAAAAAATTCATAGTTTACCCACCTCTAATTTGACCACTACAGCCCTGTCCATGACTGTGGTATCCTCCTGAGCATGGTACGTCCAGCCACACTGCTCCCTTTGGCTGCACCCGTACTGTGAACCACCGCCTCCATACCATTTGATATCGATTTCGTAGCCCCTTAATGCACGCCGTACCTCCTGTGGCACGCTGTAATAGACATTGAAAGTTAACTACTATAGTACTACACTACTATGACAGTGCACAGGGCCCTTAGTAATACATTACGACTTGGTCATTGCCATGCTGGTAACAGCTAATTTATAAAGCCGTGTCTTAAGGGGTTAAGGCACTGATTTGATTATTTTCGATAAGATATGTTTCCGTTTGATTTTTTTCCTCAATTAATTTTCCACTTCTATTATGTTATGGAGCTAGTGGATTGGGCAGGGGCCAGCAATTTGATTATTTGGGTGGGCTCTCCCAAACAATTGGGGACCAAGTCTTGCTATCACAACAACAAAATTCTTCCCATGCTCATACATGTTTTTTATTTATTTATTTATAAACGGTGTTGTGAGCAGGGGCAAGACACTGGCAGCCAACCACATGAGATATTTTTTTGACCAACAGTGGTTTCCAACAATCACGGTACATACAGTATATCACGAAAGTGAATACACCCCTCACAGTTTTGCAGATTTTTGAGTATATCTTTTCATAGGAAAGCATTACAGAAATTTCACTTCGACACAATGATTAGTGACCTTTTAACAACATATTTAACCGCTTAAATTTCTTGTTCACTCAGAAAAAAACTAAATACAGCCATTAATGTTTGAACATGTACTCACAAAAGTGAGTACACCCCAGATTAAAATCCGGTAGAGAAGGGGCTATGTTGGCTCGAATCATCTCGAAATGAAACGAAATGAAAAGGGATGACAAGGGAGGTCATCAGTGTGCGTTTCAACCTTTCTTTGCATTGAACTTTTAAATTTTGAGTCTGCATCTGGCTTAAATAGATTGGTGTGAGATTTGAATGCAATCCTATGGAGAATATCATGATCTGCTTCAGTAGTCACAGTGCATGTTGACATGTATGTTTCTTTTAGGTGTATTTCAGATTGCCAATGTTGACAGCATTCATGCATCCCCAAACCATGCCAGTCCCACTACCATGCTTGGCTTATGAGAGGATACACCTTTTTTGTAAAACTCACTTGTTTACCACCACACATGTTTGACACCATCTAAAGCAAATTTGTTTATCTTGGTCTCAAGAGAGATGAACAGACCAAGGATATGGATCACTGGAACCATGTCGTGTGATCTGAAGAGACAAAGATAAACAAATTTGCTTTAGATGGTGTCAAGCATGTGTGGTGGTAAACAAGTGAGTTTTACAAAAAAGGTGTATCCTCTCATAAGCCAAGCATGGTAGTGGGACTGACATGATTTGGGGATGCATGAATGCTGTCAACATTGGCAATCTGAAATACACCTAAAAGAAACATGCATGTCAACATGCACTGTGACTACTGAAGCAGATCATGATATTCTCCATAGGATTGCATTCAAATCTCACACTAGTCTATTTAAGCCAGACGCAGACTCAAAATTTAAAAGTTCAATGCAAAGAAAGGTTGAAAAGCACACTGATGACCTCCCTTGTCATCCCTTTTCATTTCGTTTCATTTCGAGACGATTCGAGCCAACATAGCCCCTTCTCTACCGGATTTTAATCTGGGGTGTACTCACTTTTATCAGTACATGTTCAAACATTAATGGCTGTATTTAGTTTTTTTCTGAGTGAACAAGAAATTTAAGCGGTTAAATATGTTGTTAAAAGGTCACTAATCATTGTGTCAAAGTGAAATTTCTGTAATGCTTTCCTATGAAAAGATATACTCAAAAATCTGCAAAACTGTGAGGGGTGTATTCACTTTCGTGATATACTGTACACACCAAGATATTCGCGTTCACTTCACGTCTCCGGGAGCAGTGCGAGTCCGAGAGGTTCGCGGGCTGCCTTTCACACTGCACAGTAAACGTCCTCGTTCTATCCATGGCAGCAGCCATTCATTTTCAATGGGAGCCGCTCATTGAACGCAGACGTCCGCGCAGGAAAACAGACTTGAGTTCTATTTTGAAGGAGCAACGCTGACATGTCCGATCGGGACGGACTTGCGCCACTCTTACACCGCGCTCCTGTGTGCTAGGCATGATCTGTTTTCATGTATTCTAACCATTTCGGACAAAAAACAGACGTTAAGTGGACATCCGCGCCGTTGGTGTGAATGCACCGTCAGAGGTTGAGCTGTGCACAGCCAGGGTCGCGCAGCCAGGGGAAAAAAATAATTGAGAACCCATGTATAATCTGGCCAAACTGCTGTAGGTTCATAGCCTAGAAATCTAGACGCCCCTAGCGACCGCAAATTGAATTTGCTCCCGGGGGCAGTCTAGCGGACCCCGGTCGTTTTGCGAGGCTGAAAGTTATCCGATGACAGGGCCAATCAAATCGCGAGGGGGACCGGGCTACCTAGTAAACAGGAAACTTTCTAAGAAGAAGCATGGTGTCCGTCCGTGCTACATACAGCACAAAAGTGTTTACTTAATTTAAAAAGCCTGGATGATAATACATTTCGTGGCTGACATGGATTGATGTAATAATACACCATGAACTTATCGGACACAAATCTCAACACATTACCATTTGATCATTCGATGTTTTAAACTAGCTCGGTAAGCTAAGTTGAGCATTTTACAGAACCAGATAGTCACACGCTATTATCAGACCACTACTGTAGGTGTAGAATGAAATTGCGGCCCCAATTTCTAATAAGACACATGCCATTAAAAACGAGACATTTGGGAGCTTTGAAAGTCTTTGAGTAGCTTACTAAATAGATGGGATCGATAGTCTGGCTAGTGGGAGCGAGCTGACCGGGGAGTAGAGGTGCTTAACTCGAATCTTTGAGGCGTCCGGATTGATTGGATCATTCCAAGGAGGGTACCCGGATTAGACGGATCACTCGGATCATTCGGATCACTTATTTAAAATAAATAAAAATAAATAATAATAATGTATTTTTTAAAACGTTTCTGCCGTTAAGTAGCTATGCGCCTCGCCTTTGTTGTTCCATTTATCAATTCACGTTGATAAATCAAAGAGTAAGACAGTTTGATCAACAAAACTCACTTTATGAATGTCACAGTTCCTAAACTCATGCTGCAAGCCGACCCACCTGGGTCTCCTCAAACATGCAACTACAACTCGAACAGCCTCTGGCAGCAGTGAAACGGCATGTCCCGGATTTTGCAATAAATAATGTGTGTGTTTGTATTTAAGAAGACTAAAAGTCAAATATTTGGGAGCAGAAGTCTAGTTAAACAGGGACAGTCAGGAGGCGAGCAGCAGATGACCACTCGCTTCCGCTGCCGAGTTGCCTTGCGACTCGCACACTCGTGGCAAAAACGAAACTTAAGTGTTGATCCGATCCGTAGGGGATTCGCTGCTACCAACAACTCAGTCAGGATTCGTCTCACCGAGTCGCCGAGGGCGCCGCTGCTGAGTGACTCGGACGAGGGGAGTGACAGCAGTGGCTTTATAGACTGTACGCTGTAACGCAGTGAGTGATAGTAGAGTCACGTCTGTAGACTATAATTTCCCTAAGAGTAGCCTACAGACTGAGATGTTAAAGCGTTGGCAGAGCACTGTTAACATTTAGGAATGTAGACCTCAACAGAGTCAGAAGCACACACACGGGGATCCGCGACTCAATTGGCCACAACAGGCTGGACGGATCTAACAGGCTCGATGAATGACGAGGCGGGAGTTGGTTCAGTTTTACTCAGTGAGTGTTCGTGACTGAACAGCATACTAGGGAGATTAGAGAATGGCTGTTGTAGTCAACTAAAGAAGATATATTCCGGTTTCACAATTTCTCGCGCTGTAACTGCCATTTTGTTGACATATTAATGAAATGCCGTCTGACCCACCTTTGGCGGATCAATGCACGACAGCAATCCGGTCTGTTCGGATGAGGTCTTGATCCGGCTCTCCAACCGGATCCTCCGGGTTTTATATCATCTCTACCGGGGAGCGTCCTGCGTTGGGAGCGACAATCAGGGGAAGTTATGGGTATACAGCTAGCTAGCTAACACCGAACATGCCATGTTGACAACAATCATAAATATAACCATTTAACAACCCCCAAATTGCTCGACATTTGTGGTTGAAAACGATGCATTTTTGAACTGTATAAGTGAAAACACGATTTATTAGGAAACTTGTTTGTGGCTGTGGTCATCACACGCTTTCACTGCTACGACGGCTGGAAGTTGCCGCTTCACCTACAAAGAGGCCCTCGCTAGTGGCTAGCTAACCTGTCGTCAATAACAGAGCTAGGTATCCAGCCTTGTATTATATGCCTGCCCCAAATTCTAGTAAGATCCATGTCATTAAAAACGAGACATTTGGGAGCTTTGAAAGTCTGTAAGTCGCTTACTAAATAGATGGGAATGACACATAGTCTACCGAGCTAGCGGCTAGCCATGTATTAGTTATGGGTATACAGCTAACTAGCTAACACCGAACATGCCATGTTGACAACAATCATAAATATAACCATTTAACAAGCCCCACATTGCTCGACATTTCGCTGATTGATCAAGGAGGGCCATGTGGTTGAAAACGATGCATTTTTTAACTGTATATGTGAAAACACGATTTATTAGGAAACTTGTTTGTGGCTGTGGTCATCACATGAATTCAATACTACGACGGCTCGAAGTTGCCGCTGCACCTACAAAGGGGCGTGTCGCGTGTACGTTGTGAAAGACAGCTATGACGTTACACAGAAGTGTGTGGGGATTGGTTGTTCCACCATCCTATTGCGTGACGTTGAGTGCTGAAGCAACCGTTTATCCCGCCCACACTGCCGCCCAGCCCTCCTAGACCCTGGTACAGCTTTTTGCTGTACGGGTCTGGCTGCGCTAGGCTAGTAGGTTCACAGAGTGTTGGCTTAATCTGTGTCCATCAAATGCCTCTGCATGCTGTATGCTGTATGCGAATTCGAGACGATTCGTGTAATGAATTGTTGAGAGGGGACCATTCGAACAAAACGTTGGACCATTAGTAGAAGGCATGGGGCGTTTCGTGCAGTACCTGAGGATTTTTCGTCGAAGACCTAAGGACGTTACGTTCAACCCATGCAGACCTTTCGTTTAACTGGGCAGATGTTTAGTTTAGTCTGCCTATTTTATTAGCCTATTATTTTTATATTTTATCAAACTTGTGTGCCTACCACTACAACGCAATGAAAACAAAAATCGAACCGTGTAGAAAGTGCGTGCGTGCGTCTCTATTTTTTTTTAATTAATTTTTTATTTTAGTTCAGTTTTTTATCATTAGGCCATTTCATAGCCTATTTTATAAATATACTATATCGTAGCGGACTGCCTCTGCCTCCTCCGGAGTGAGATAGCAGCGTTACCCCCTGTGCACTACATCTGTCTATATATATATCTGAGTTATTTCTAATGTGTTGGTTACTGATTTGTATTCATTTTTGGAAAGGTAAAGGCAGTCTTATTGTTGCCTAGCTGGCGCCCATGTCATAACTTAAAACAGTCGGTTGCACCGCCACTACAATACCGACGAAATGTTTTAAAATGTAGGCTTACAACAGTAGGCTAATTTAAAGGTAAGGGATAATGTATTGTCCCACATGACTATAAGAAAATATTGCCTATACGGGACGAATAAGACCCCCGATGCCGAAGGCAGAGAGCTGTTATTCCGCTCCGAAGGAAATATATTTCCGTAGTCATGTGGACAATACATTATCCCGCTTATCCCGCCTTTACCAACATTAGAAAGCATAGAATACACAGTTAACCAGTAGTTTATAGTAACAGGTTTATTGCCATTTTATAGCGTGCGCAAAGAAAGATAGAAAAGAAAGATATAAAAAGATATAAAAAGAAAGAAAGGAGTCGCACACTGGAGCTGAATGCAGAATCAAAAGCTGCCATTTACAATTGTCCTAAGACGTCAAACTGGTCCTGGATTAACGCATCACTGTTACGTTATTTGTTCTACTGTATGCATCTAGGCCTATATTCGTTATAAAAACAGATATCTTAGAATGAGGTCTTATGAATGGTCCACCATGCTTAATTCCATAAAGCATGCCAAATGAACTTGAAAGAAATGCGAAATGAAAACAGCGTGTCAATGCAAGCTCTTTTTTTTAAATCATAAATACAGTATGAAATAGTGATGTGAGCTGTTCCAAATTGAGAACAAGCGCACAAGTCTGCAAACAAGGGTTTTGCAAAAGTGCACTACTAAAAATAAGACAAGATATTCGTTGTGATGATCTGAGTTATTTCTAATGTGTTGGTCACTGATTTGTATTCATTTTTGGAAAGGTAACGGCAGTCTTATTGCTGCCTGACTGGCGCCCATCTCATAACTTAAAACTAAAGTCGGTTGCACCGCTACAATATCGACGATTTTTTTTTAAATGTAGGCCTACAACAGCTTTAAAGGTAAGGGATAATGTATTGTCCACACGCAGTGGTAGAACGCAGGTATACGGAGTATACCCACTTCTAAATTTTAGGGGATTCAGTATACCAACTTAAAATTGATTGATCCATTATTTAGAATGGCATAAATATATACAGTATACCCACTTCAAAAAATGCGAGAATATACAGTATACCCACTTCAAAAAAGTAGACTACACCTAGACTACAAATATTTTCCTACGGGGCGAATAACACCCCCAATGCCGAAGGCGGAGTGCTGTTATTCCGCTTCGAAGGAAATATATTTTCCGTAGTCACGTGTGGACAATACATTATCCCGCTTATGCCGCCTTTACCAACATTAGAAAGCATACATAGTAAACCAGTAGTTTATAGTAACATGTTTATTGCCATTTTATAGCGTGCGCAAAGAAAGATAGTTCGTGGAACGCTCATAATTTAAAAAGAAAGAAAGGAGTAGCACACTGGAGCTGAATGCAGAATCAAAAACTGTATTAAAAGCCGAAAAAAGTAAATAAAACCGACAGACAGGGGACAAACGTTTCGGTCAGCCCATCATCTTCCTTTTCTTCCTTTTCATGCTGCTCTTGGAATTACGCATTATTACGCATAATTTAAAAAGGTTAACAAGCAACAGAGTTTGGCTACTTTCTAACTTGTTACAGCCACATTGCGCTTCAAACTGTTTGCAGGCTGCCTCGTTCACTGCGCGATATCTACTAAACACGGGTTCATAACAGGATAATTTCTATCTGATCTGCGACAGTATTCCAGGCTACTTCACCCTTAAGGAAACTATCAAGGAACTCCTCACTTGTTACTCACATACTAGTGTTAATAAAATATGTCACGACAGCGGCCGGCGGACAGTGACAGTTTGCTTTCTTGAAATAACAACATTCGGACAATAGTGTAGACTTGTGCGCTACACGCTGGGGTGGGGCAGGGCTGCTGTAGGTATCCATTGCGCGCGGCCGGTCGCTTTGGGAACTGTGTGTAAGTTGCATTTGGGTAGGCTATTGCGCGTGTTATAGTTGATTAAGTAATTGACGAGCCAACGTCCGGCAGCAGTGGCTGAGTGTGTAACTTAACTTAACTTAACTTTTGTAGGCTACTATCGTCCGAGTGTCTCCAGATTGTGATTATTTATTCATTTATTCAAAGAAGATAGCAGTTTACAGACGCTGCTGGTTGCATGGATATTGTGGTGGTTTTCCCTCCTAATTGTATTTTATGAAATTGTAAAAATAAAACTACCATAACCTTTACTCCCGTTGTCTGTCGTTCCTGAATCGTGGTCTAAATTTCACCTCTTACAATAGTGTCCAGTTCAGTGAATGATCCTGCATCCATGGCTAATTGGATAAAGCATACTAAGTGGATTTATCACAGGTGAAACGAGAAGGCAGAAAGTGCAATTAGTTAATAAATGAAACAGTGTACAGGTCAGTGCTGGTAAAAAAAAGAGTTTTAATGACTTGCACAAAGTTGATGCTCGTTTGGTGAACTTCAAAACCTGCGCTGTATTCAATAAAAGCTGGGCATAACGCACATAAAGGGCTGAAAATGAAAATACCCCTATATGTGGTACATATTCTATGTTGTAGCCTACTTCAGTTGTTGGTACCCAGACTTGCATTTTTGTCGAGTAATGTCCATTTGAACCTCACGTGAAAGTAACGGGGATTGTGCTGCATTTGGTGGATGGAGCTGATATTACGCACATAATTCTACTGAATAAACATCCAACTGCGACCCAAACGGTAACTTGTCGTGGTAGTCTATGTCGAATATGCCTTAATTTGGCTGTTTGCTATTCGCCTCTGGCATCATCCGAGCATGTGTAGTGCGAGACGCCATTATGACCGTTGCGCGTAAATATTTGCAAGAAGATGGGGCCGTCAAACACAGTAGGCTATGGATACTTATTTAACGACTTTAATGAAGATGTCATGTAGACTGTTTGACGGCCCCTTCCATAGGACAGCATCCATCCATCTATCCATCCCTTCCTCATCTTTACGCGCAACGGTAATAATAGCCATTACTTTTCTTGTAGACGTTGCGCGTAATATTTTATTCATTATCGACTTATTTCAAGCAGCATTCCACTGTCCACTCTGCGTGGCCCTGTTGAAAGGGTTGCCTTGTCTATGCGGGAAGGGCAATTTGCATGACAAGACTTCATGCCCATTAGCGAACACTTTCTTCTCAACAACTTCCCATTAAGAAATGTGTATTCTGAATGTGTTTGTCGCCGTTTTCAGCAAGCCTGGCGTCGCCATGAGGACCTGATGTTTTCCACAGAAAACATGCATGGTTGCCACCACTTAAAAAGGTGCTTGGAGAGGAGGCAAAACTGGTACAATTTAGGCTGCATTAAAGCATACACGTTAGCTTTCACGTTGTGCGATGGATGGAGACAAGTTTGGAATCGCTCCCTCTCTCTCCCTCTCTCGCTCACACACACACACGCGCGACGTAATTCTCTGCACTCTTTGCAAGACTCTACTGTCACTTGACTCGTCTTACTGGATACCAGCCAAAATTGTAAGCTAGATAGCCAATAGTTTCGATTGTGCTGCTTGGACTGGAGGTATTTAAACTGCTAAAATGTAGGCTGCATTAAAGCATCCGCACGTTTCAACTTTCACGTTGTGCGATGGGCGGAGACAACTTGGGAATGCTGTAAGTTAGAGATTTTTTTTAAAACATAGGCTGGCAAGATGTAAATGACCTGCACTGCTTGAAAAAGACGATCGACTATGTGCCTCAGGCATCTTAAATACTAAAAACTAATAGGCGGATGGCGGGTGGATTCGGTTTTGGAAATTGGAGAAAAAACATTAGGGCGGGTGGATAGCAGGTGGATTAGAAATTCTAAGAAGCGGTTGCGGATGAAATAATACATCCACCGCGCACCTCTAGGCCTACTCCACACGTAGGTATATTCCAGACCTACAGAAGACGGTAGCTAGAAGCGTTCATCTAAAAAGTTACCGGAAAGTCAGACAACTCGCTGCATGACAACCAAATGTGCTCAGTAGACGCACGCTGCCCTGATTCAATGCGACAAGGCTGTGCTTGGTCCCGCCTCTCTGCCCGCAGCTGGGGCTACTCAAATACTGTTCCAGAAATGTAAGGAGTAGAAAGTAACATAGGCCTACAGATATTTGTCAAAAAATGTAACGGAGTAAAGTAACGGCATAATAGTGAAAAAAAGCTTCTCAAATATTGTTCCAGAAATGTAAGGAGTAGAAAGTAACCTAGATAATTGTCAAAAAATGTAACGGCATAAACGTAAAAAAACGACAACATACCAGTTAAAATGAGTAGGCCTAAGTACATTTTATTTATGAAGCACATCTGAAAACAGCAAAAAAACAGTTGATTTACATACTAGATTACTAGATAGGCCTACTAGATACATTACTAGAGAGAGAGAGAGAGAACGCGCTCCTATGCAGTGTTAATATAGCGATTTCACTTCTCTCTCGCTCTTAGTGTTTTTGTTTTTGTTTTACTGTAGCCATGGACTTAACAGGGTGCAGGGGTTCTATAATGTTTTCCGACACTGTTATTTTTTCTGCCTCATGCGCGAACTATTTATTGTCATTCAGTTTGTGCCATTATTAGGCCTAGGCCTATATGAATCGCGGGTAAATCAGTTTTACCACATATTTAGACTTCGAACAAAAGAAATAGGCCTAGGACACACGGGAATAATAGGATATAAAATAGGCAGCCTGACTGGATCGATGGACGATTTCCAACAATAAAAGACAGGCTATGAAACAAAATAGGCAGCTACCAGCTTATTCAATTAATAAAACTATAGCCCAAGAACATTGCCTCGCCGGGCAGAGAGAGAGAGAGAGAGAGAGAGAGAGAGAGAGAGAGAGCGGTCCTATGCAGTGTTAATGTAACGATTTAACTTCTCTCTCTCTCTCTTTACTGTAGCCATGGACTTAACACAGGTGCATGGGTTCTGTAATGTTTTCAACACTGTTATATGCATAGTGCTCTGGCTCATGCGCGAACTTTGTTGTCATTCAGAATCAGAAACATCAAAGTGTCGGCAGACAGCATTCTCTTGTTGCTGGTGCTTCGCATCTAAAAAGTTACCGCCCAAGAACATTGCCTCGCCGGGCAGAGAGAGAGAGCGCGCTCCTATGCAGTGTTAATGTAACGATTTAACTTCTCTCTCTCTCTCTCTTTACTGTAGCCATGGACTTAACACAGGTGCATGGGTTCTTTAATGTTTTCAACACTGTTACATAAGCCTAGTGTTCTGGTTCATGCCGAACTTTGTTGTCAAAAAATGTAAGGGCGTAAACGTAGGCTAAATTGTCAAAAAATGTAACGACGTAATCGTAAAAACAACAACAACATACCAGTAAAAACGAGTAAGTACATTTCATTTATAGATTTACATGTTTAAATCAACAAAAAACAAAACTTAACAGCTGATTTAGGCCTATTTAAATAGGCTAGACAAAACCGTTAAAATGAACATATTTAAATAGACAAAACCGTTAAAATGAGCATTAAAAAAGCTGATTCTAAGAAAACCTGCATTAAAAAAGCTGATTACATTTCTAATATAGGCAGACTGAAGGGACCTTTAGTTGAAACCTAAGGATCTTTAGTTCAATTTTAAGGACCTTTCGTAGGCTTTTGCGGTAGACGGACCGTCCTCGACTAAAGATCCCCTGCCTTATACTAATGGTCCAACGTTTTGTTCGAATGGTCCCCTCTCAAGAATCCATTCGACGAAAAGACCTGTACCCCTGTATGCTACAGGCTTCTAAAAGTGGCAGTTTTTTTTTTTTTACAAATGTTTCCCAAGATATACAAAAAGAGGCAGGTGATACTATTATTTTTATTTTTTTAAATCCATTCTGATTATTACACCAACTGCTCTACAACTGATATTTGTTTTGTATTTGTACTTATTTGTAAACACCTGGCCTGCCTATTTTGGAAACCGGTGGAAATGAGCTGTTTTGCTATACTAATCTGGCAATATTAACATGTAGTTGTTCATTAATGTGCAGTGTCCTGAAAAATAAAGTAAACTAAGTAAGTTATCTCACCGCTTAATCAACAATATGCTTTGTATTCACAGGTCTGCATCTAGATCAGAAGACCACAGGCACTATGATCAAAGCTCATGGCATTGGACAGGGGACCACGTATGACGAATTTGTCAGCATAATAATAAGACTTCACCTCATGCAAGGTAAAAGATGCAACATGTGGGTTGGGATGTATTGGTACGTGGTGTACCGTATGTTTATGCTTGACAGAAATGTAATTTACTGTAATGCTATGCTCTCCTCAGAACGATTTAATGCCAAGATCTTGTCTGGCTTGCCGTGTGACTGCAAGATAGCTGGATTTACCTTTGATGAGGTGAGCATACCCACTTCACATTCACCATCCCCACTTCACATTCACAATATGGTAATAACTTAATATGCCTAATATCAGGCTTGTACGAAATTCTGAATTGAATGAATTTGAATTCAAAGTAATGCCATAATACGAACTCTAGGTGGTGTCATTACCTTGAATTTCTTTTAATTTAATCTACACCACCCATTGAAAGTACATTGAACACCATCACCTAGTGTTCGTATTATGGCATTACTTTGAATTGAAATTCTTTCAATTCGGAATTTTGTACAAGCCTGCCTAATATGTGCACTTTGTTTGCATTTGTGATGTCAACTATGACTATGTCCTCGATTGTAAGTCGCTTTGGTTAAAAAAAGCGTCTGCCGAATGCAATGTAATGTAATGTAATGTAATGTAATGTAATATGAAGTATACCTATTATTCATCTCTCTCTAACTCTCTCTCTCTCTTTAGCTCATCTTGACTTCAGTCCTTTGAATCCTGACTTTTCTTCTGAAGACAAGTCTTTAAAAAATTTTTTTTTAAATGAGTGATCCGACTCAGAAGTGATCGGTCATCATGTGGCTATGCGATGTCATCTTCAGAATGCTTGGAGACATGTTCATGTTCTATGTATTATTTTCACTTAAGGCTTAATTATATACAGTACAGCCTATTGTGTTTTATGTCTTGTGCTGGCAATAACAGAGACAGCAGGCATGTTGGGGTTTTATTTTGAAACGAGCCAGGAGGCGCACATGCGCAATTGAGGATGCCAATATGGCGGCCTCCTAGGAATGAATATATGTGAGTTATTCATGCTGTTTGACAAGACGCACAGGAATCAGTATAGCAACATGACCTGAACACAAATTTGACCCAAGAAAGTCTAATAGCTCACAATAATATACAACAGAATATGCGTAGGAACATTTCAACTACCATAAAATGGGATTGAGAATTTTTTCTGCGTTTATGAAATTTGCCTCTATTAAGCGTGTGCTTGCGCAATTTTAGCCCGTTCTTCATTCAGTAAATATTAAGTTTGGCCCGCGATTTTGGCCGAGATTTAGATTTTGATAATGATGATATGATTTCATTTTGACACCCCTGATACACAGTATCTGTCCCCTCTATATCATAAATATAATCTCAATAAAGCTTTAAAGTTTTTGCACGTCTTTGTAAGACTCTTAAATTCAAACATGTATCAGTTCAGTTTTGAGAACCTTTAACCCTTGCAACGGTACATACTCACCAAGATCTTTGCGGTCGCTTAACGTGTCCGAGAGCATTGCGAGTCTGAGAGGTTCGCAGGCTGCCTTTCACACTGCACAGTCAGCGTCCACGTTCTATCCGCGGGAAGCAGCCATTCATTTTCAACGGAGCACGCTCATTGAACACGGCCGTCCGCGCAGGAAAATAGACTCGAGTTCTATTTTCAAGGACCATCGTTGACATGTCCGGTTGGGCCGGAAATGCGCTGCGCTTACACCGTGCTTACACCGCGCTCCTTTGTGGAAGGCATGATCTGTTCACATGTATTCTAACCATTTCAGACTGATACTGGACACGTTCAAAAACGAAATGGTACAAACTGAAATAGAACATGATAACAGTAGTCTGTTACATTGTGGCTAATGCTACAGGCAGTGTTGCCAGATGTGTCTGACCAAATCCCGCCCAAAAGCTTCTCAAAAACCGCCAAATTGCGCTAAATTCCGCCCAAATCCAACAAATTACATTGACTTCTATGGGCCAAAAACGGCTGAAAAAAACGCCAAATGGCCAATTTTTCCCATTTTTACCCGCAGACGCTCATCCAAAGTAGCCCAATTGGGCGGGCACCTGCCCAATCTGGCAACACTGGCTACAGGACTGGACTGGTAATCTGGCATACAGGGCATCTTCCCAGTGGGCCAACAACCCTTTTTATTTAACCCATTGTGTCCTGGAGACACATATACGCTGCATTCAGGATTTATTAACTATGTGGGTTTGTTAGAGCTTAATGAACACATTATAATGGAAGAGGAGGGTCTTGGCTTTTAAATGTAACTCATTACATGTTTGTATGTGCTTCGGAGGCTGAGATATGTAGGATTTAATAGGCAGAGGGCACCCTTTCCCAAAAAGGTCTTAGGACAAAATGGGTTATTGTTTCTTTTTTTCCAGAGAGCCCAGCCCACAATAAAGATGGGGTAACCTATTGGTCTATCAATTTGTGGAGATATATGAGCTAATCGTGGTTATGTAGAAAAGCAAGGGGGCTGGTCTATGCCAAAAATGCCAGGGCCGTTTTTGTGGTCCTCCCAGTCCAGCACTGAATGCTAATTGTGCATTATTAGTCACACTGTCATTCGTCATTAGTCACGGTAAACCAGAATGCATTGAAATGGCAAAGTGTGCATGCGCGCTGCACAGCAAAAGCAGCACTGCGCCCGGTATTTCAAAAGGATAAAGGAAAACTGTTTTTCAGTGGAAGCAGTAGTGTTCAAGTAAAATTGTTGAAGAACATGGAAAAATACTTATTCCTCAAAGGTTTTATTTCACTTTGTAATTAAACCATCGACAGGGTTCACTAGCACTGGACAGTAGCAAGTTGGACAGGCTTGCGCACATTTGCAACTAAAGCGACTACAGTATATTCTTGAACTTTCAAGACACGAGCGATTGCATTACGCATGCTTACTTACATTCCCCAGATTCTGCTTATGGCACCCCGCCAGAGAATAGGTGAGTGAATTATCTGTGTTCATCACAGCATGCTAATACATGGGTTCTCAGTGTTTATCAACACAATGTTATGAGGAGGGGCTAGACACTGGCAGCCAACCACGTGAGCTAATTTTTTGACCGACAGCGGTTTCCAACCATTAGAGGTTGAGTTGTGCGCAGCTACTGCTAGGTTTGCGCAGTCAGGTTATAAACAAAATGTGGAACCCATGTATAGGCTGCATCGATTTGTAATGAGCAATTGGCACTTTCTTGTAAATGTAACGTTTTTCTAGCCTGATAAACCAGACTAAATGTGGATGTCTAATTTAGTCTGGCCTCGATGCATAATACATCCGAAGATTGTTGATGAGAACAAACTTCCCTCAAAACCCTGCCCACTTTGATTCAAAACACATCTTTGCGTTGTAATTGGTTTGCCAGATTCTTGGCATTCTAGCTTCATTGAATCATTATGCGAGGCCAGACCCACCCGTAGACAAAACATTTTGCCGTCCAGCGGGTGGCGCTGGTTCACCAGGCTAACGTTTTTCATCACTGGAGTGTTTTATGTTGATTAAGCAAATATACAGGTGCTGTGTGTGGACGATGACACTATTGTCTGACTCAAAAATAATCTTGCAATTATGAGTCATTGTTTTGTAATGCTTTTTATTATCTCTTACTGCAAAGTCGGCGTAGTCTCTCTTAGATATAGTCAGTGCTCAATGTTCCAGTACAGTGATTCTCAAACATTTTGTGTGAAGTACCACCTGAGTAAATATTGAGCTCTCCGAGTACCACCTTGACAACCAACATTAGAATATCGTAGTAAAGGCCTTCCATATTCACTTTTGCCAGTCAATACAGGAGAGGTTCATAATGGCATCAACAGCTACGGTCACATTCAGTGCAAGTTTGTTTTTAAATTTCTTGCTTGCCTAGTATTATTCTGCATTATGTTTTCAGATTCATATAGTTCAATATTACAAAATGTGAGACCAAAGAGACATTTTCAACTGCAACAACTTGATCAGCC
>NC_085861.1:3997644-4015144 GCF_034702125.1 Engraulis encrasicolus | reverse complement strand
TGGTGGCGGTACTGGAAGGACTCAAGTTCAAACTTGGTCATTGCCATTTTGGTAACAGCAAAATTATGACAGGAGCTGTGAGATTAAAACTAGAGACTGGATAAGAAACACCTGGTCTACCGTTGATGGATCCCAAAAGCAGCATTCCCTGTTCTTATTTTCCGTCTGTATGTATACAGTATTACAACACGTAGGCCAGATACTATCTTTGTTCCAACCTCCCTCTCTCTATCTCTTTTGGTGAGCCTTCCCTCTCTCCCAAGGTTTTAGTGGGATGAGACGAGGAGTTAGTATAGACAAAATGTGTTTGTTATAGGTGACGTCAACAAACGCAGGCGCAGTTTCTGTTATCACACACATTGGTTGGAGAGGTTTTGGTGGGAGGAGAGTGTAATAAGAGCAAGGGGTTTTCTTTCGACTCCTGCCATTACGAACAGTCTTGTGCGTTTCTATTTTCGGACTACTTCTTTCTCAGGTGAGTTATAAATTCATTCCTTGGGTAGGTTTGGACTGGGGATTGTTCTGTGACTGGAATGACTTAAGTTTAAAGTTGGCAAGTGTGTGTTTGGGGAGCTGAGTTCCGAACTGTTGCTATTTGTCAGATCTTATCTCTCGAACTTTCGGCAGGGCGAGAGTGGGATAAGACATGGAGTTGGTATAGACAAAATATGTATCTAAACTATTTACTTATTACAGTCAATGTCAACGACAAGCGCAGGCATGATTTCAGTAGATGCACGCACACAAACTATGAGAACATCTAGGAGGAAACTGCAGACATGATCCAACTGCTGTTCATCTTCACCTTGCCTTGTTCTAAATGACAACAGAGAAATTAGAACACAGGGAGAAGGCTCAGTCTCATTGGTTCCCATTGTAGCCAGTTAGCTTTGCATGCATACTGCAGTAACGAGCGTAGGCCAGTCCTTCATGTGGGAAAATGTATGGAATGGAAAGGGGAACCCATATGCTCAATACATTGCTACTGCCATTTCCAGTCACAAATATTATCAACAATACATTCCTGGTAAGCACAATGACTGTTGTTTAACAATAGGCTGTATTGACAAATCGTTCAGGTGTGTAGTTTTACAGCAGGTTAGAAGATTTCAACCTGTACTCGCTAGCATCGTGCTAATGTTTATGGGTTTGGCCCCATAAAAATTGAGCTTTGTGACCCAGTATATAATAATCTAGTGGCGCAAAATAATCGAAACGCTACTCAAATGGGGTCTTATTATTTCTAGCTTCGAACTTAATATTAATATTTCAGGACAAAAAAATATAAAAAATCACAAAAATTATAATGGTAAAAAACTCCATTGACACCCATTCATTTTGCACTGTCCCGTGGTTAGGGTTAGCCAGTTGTGGCTAGTAGCAAGTTCCGTGAGTGAACACCCCCTGATGACAATGCAAAAACTGGGGTCCTAAAGGGGGCTTCAAACCTTAAGGGTGGCCAACTAACTGCCTGACTAAAAATGCAAAACTATAATTTCCATAAAAAGGATATCAGATGGGCTTTTGTACAGTGTGTGTGTGTTTTCACACCGTGTAAGTGTGTGTGTGTGTTCATACCGTGTAAGTGTGTGTGTGTGTGTGCATGTGTTCATACCATTACAGTTTGTGTGTGCATGTGTTCATACCGTGTAAGTGTGTGTGTGTGTGTGTGCATGTGTTCATACCGTGTAAGTGTGTGTGTGTGTTGCGACTGCTGCCATGAAGTCTTTTTGCCCCTTCAGCATCGCTGCCCTCCCATGCAGATGTTTACTCTGACATAGCCACCTCTCTCTTTCTCTCTCTCTTTCTCTCTGCCCTCTCTCTCTCTTTCTCTCTCTCTCCCTACCCTCTCTCTCTGTCTCTCTCTCTCTCCCTACCCTCTCTCTCTCTGTCTCTCTGTCTCTCTCTCTCCCTGCCCTCTCTCTCTCTCTCCCTGCCCTCTCTCTCTCTCTCTCTCTTTCTCTCTCTCTCTCTTTCTCTCTCTCTCTCCCCTCTCTCTTCCTTTCTTTTTTTCTCTCTCTCTCTCTCTCTCTCCCTGCCCTCTCTCTCTCTCTCCCTGCCCTGTGTGTGTGTGTGTGTGTGTGTGCGCGCGTGTGTGCATGCATGTCTCGGCTTGTGTGTGTGCTTATGTGTGCGTCTGCATGTGTGTGTGTGTGTGGGGTCTCTTTGTGTGTGTGTGTGTGTGTGTGTGTGTGTGTGTGTGTGTGTGCGTCTGCATGTGTGTGTGTGTGGTCTCTTTGTGTGTGTGTGTGTGTGTGTGTGTGTGTGTGTGTGTGTGTGTGTGTGTGTGTGTGTGTGTGTGTGTGTGTGTGTGTGTGTTTCTACGTGTGTGTGCGAGCGTGCACGTGTATGTCCATCCACAGACCTTGAGTGTGTTTCAGTGAACATGCAGTCGTGTGCTGTCTGACAGCTGCTGTCCTGAGCGTGATATAAATTATTTCCTTATGTAGGGTTGGGTGGGAGATTTTTCAGTGTTGGTGGCGGTACTGGAAGGACTCAAGTTCAAACTTGGTCATTGCCATTTTGGTAACAGCAAAATTATGACAGGAGCTGTGAGATTAAAACTAGAGACTGGATAAGAAACACCTGGTCTACCGTTGATGGATCCCAAAAGCAGCATTCCCTGTTCTTATTTTCCGTCTGTATGTATACAGTATTACAACACGTAGGCCACGTACAACACGTACAACACGTACAACACGTACAACACGTACAACACGTATCTTTGTTCCAACCTCCCTCTCTCTATCTCTTTTGGTGAGCTTTCCCTCTCTCCCAAGGTTTTAGTGGGATGAGACGAGGAGTTAGTATAGACAAAATGTGTGTGACGTCAACAAACGCAGGCGCAGTTGTACTTTCTTGCTCTCACACACCATTGGTTGGAGAGGTTTTGGTGGGAGGAGAGTGTAATAAGAGCAAGGGGTTTTCTTTCGACTCCTGCCATTACGAACAGTCTTGTGCGTTTCTATTTTCGGACTACTTCTTTCTCAGGTGAGTTATAAATTCATTCCTTGGGTAGGTTTGGACTGGGGATTGTTCTGTGACTGGAATGACTTAACCCTATACTGCACGCATTATTATCCCATCATGGAAAAAAATCTTGCTGTGGTTTTTGTTACATAAAATGAACTTCTTAAGACATATTTGCAAATTTTTTCAAAAAAAAGTTTTTTGGGGGGGTACTTTTAGGTTTGTTGCCATATGGCAACATTGTGCAGTTACGGAAAGGATCCAGTGTACATTTTTGCTCCAAGACCAAACAAGGGTCATACAACATTATGGATTATTTTATAGAAATGTAATTGTTTTTATCTCAGAAAAACATTGAAAGTTTACCCACAAGTTCAAGGGAGTTATTTAACACATTTTTGTCATGAGAGAACAAGTGAATACTGTTTATTATATCCCCGAAAAACAGTATTTCAGTGGTATATCGTTGACCAACCACAAATGAATATATTTGGTGTTAAAGGATAGTTCCGGCGTAAAATGAAAGATTCACCATCGATTTCCCATGCCACATAATGTATCTAATGATGAGCCATTCCGGGCAATGCCGTGCCGTTATGGAGTTAGCTTATTTTAAGCTTTTTGGCGAAAAACGCAGCCAATGCATCACGGCGGGGCCAATTTGTAAATATTATTTTCTGATGTTTCCCCGCTATAAACAACCTCAAAAACGCTACACACTTCATCACAAAGGTCTCGTCAATCAAACCGAGGCACAGAGAAGATCATCGGACCACACAGTGTTTCACTGGCCAGTGTTTTCAGAAGGGTCTCACTGCAACTCTCTAGTCTGACCCGGATGCAGGCTACTCAATCAGGTGGCTAGGTAGGCTAAACATTGTCCGCGGTTCTTACACCAGCTGCGGCCGTAAAATGAAAAGCTGGAACCCCGAACGTTTTCACCGACTGCCACTGTCTAAACCAGCCATATTACGGGAATGGCTAATAGCATTAGAAGTGGACGAAACTGACATAAAAACCCTGAGGGATCGCGACTACCGTGCATTTCGAGGATGATGACTACAAGAAGAGTGAGGGAGATGAAACACCTAGCCTAAACGAAACCGTCTAAAGAGGAATGCTGTGTAAAAAGGCGCATGGCTATGGAGGTATGTTTGAAGAGAGAAACATGTGTAAATGTGTCTGGCTCATGAATCTTGACTGTCTATGAATCTGTGAAACTGGTTGCAACACCGCGCGTCTGTGCCAGCAGGCACTCTTTGTGAAGGCATACAGGTGCAGTAAATGTAGCCCACTACAGGAGATAAATAAACTGTCAAAACAAACTAGCGCGGGATGGCAAGTGAAATTGTGAAATTGTGCGACCTGAGGCATTCGAGGTGGTTGATGTCATGCATGCTAGAGTAGTTTCAGTGAAGTAGACTCTAATTGACGAGGGCGCGCGAGGTCACCATTGTGACCATGGTGGACCATTACGCAACGGAGGAGGGCTGGAGGAATTTTATGAAGTCGTACTGGAAGTGCTCTTACAGATGTAAGTACACCACCAGTGGTGTGTTATTACAAAGTTGAATTCATGTTATATTATACCGTGTTGCAATTACTTTGTAAGAGTAGTCTGCCTACCTGTACTCTCCATACAACTCTTCAAATCTGCTGCCTGCACACATGGTAGTCGCGATCCCTCAGGGTTTTTATGTCAGTTTCATCCACTTCTGATGCTATTAGCCATTCCCGTAATATGGCTGGTTTAGATAGTGGCAGTCGGTGAAAACGGTCGGGGTTCCAGCTTTTCGTGTAAGAACCGCGGACCATGTTTAGCCTTGCCTACCTAGCCACCTGATTGAGTAGCCTGCATCCGGGTCAGACTAGAGAGTTGCAACAGTGAGATACTTCTGAAAACACTGGCCAGTGTGGTCGGATGGTCTTCTCTGTGCCTCAGTTTGATTGACGAGAGCTTTGTGATGAAGTGTCTAGCGTTTTTGAGGTTGTTTATAGCGGGGAACCATCAGACAATAATATTTACAAATTGGCCCCGCCGTGATGCATTGGCTGCGTTTTTCGCCAAAAAGCTTAAAATAGGCTAACTCCATAACGGCGCGGCATTGCCCGGAATGGCTCATCATTAGATACATTATGTAGCATGGGAAATCGATGGTGAAACTTTCATTTTACGACGGAACTATCCTTTAACACAATATCTGTGCATAGATTTGCACAGAAATGTGTATGGTAACTGTCTATAATATGTACATGAACTGATTTAATTTCGGAAGCCAACACTTTCAAGATGGCCGACATTCAAGATGGCCGATTTGCGGGCCAGGCATCTTTCAACATAACCGACAGTTTATTTGTCATAACTTTTGAATGGATGCTTGGATTTACACTAAACCTTGTGTGATAACACTCTATAATGAGTAAATAAGCCATGTAAACTTGTGAGGCTAGTGTTTTCAAGATAGCTGACTTTCAAGATGGCTGACTTTGAAGTTGGCAATCTTTCGAGACGGCCTACCTTTTGTTTACGCCACAACTTTTCAATGGGTGCTTGGATTTGCAGTAAATCTTGTGTGTTAATAATATAATTGGTTTATGAGCTGTTTGAAATTTGGAGATTATGCTTTTAAAATGGCTGACTTTCAAAATAGTTGACTTTGTACAATAATTTTTGATCGGGTTGACAGATTTGCACAAACGTTGTGTGCTAATTAGCCTATTTATAACAGACAAATGAAGTCAAAACATTTTGGAGGCTTAAAATGGTCAACATGACCGTAGCTTTATGCTCTAATCTGGGGTTTGGGGATTTTTGTGGTATACCTCTGGCAGTCTGGGGAGGCTGCATAGGCCTTGTTCGCTTTTCTGCATGTACTCAGAGTGAAAGCTCATAAAACAGTTCTGTACACCTATTATAACATTTTTAATGTTCTTTACAGACTGCCATTTACACTAATTATAAATATTATCAGTTATCAATCATTCAATCAATAAATAAATCAATTAATCAATCAATTAGAATTGGGTATTTGTATCAATACACTTTCCCTATTGACCGTCTTGTTCCATTACCGCACAATGTTGCCGTATGGCAACATACCTATTTTTCAACATAAAAAGGAAATAATTTTAGTTGAAAACAAAACAAATGGTGAAAACAGATCATGACTAACTATAGATCATCCCAATATTTTTTTTAAATTTTGTAAATATTGCAAAAAGTGTGAAATATTTTGGCCAATGGCAGAGCAATCTGTCAAGGAGACACACTCATGTACACTGAGGGAAAGAGCGAGCCTGGGGCAGTGTGTGGTGTCATATGATGCCAACAAACCACATAATTGGATAAAACAAGGCCACAGTTTCAATATGAAAACCAATCAGTGTCTATTATTTATATTTAAATACCAGGAAATGCCAAAAGAATGGTATGTTGCCATATGGCAACACCGTGCAGTATAGGGTTAAGTTTAAAGTTTGTTACGCCCCAACACATGAAATGGCCCTATGGGGCTAACACAGAACCAAACTTAACCTTAAAAACAGATAGACAAACACCTTCTTAAAAGTAGAGCCCAACCAGTGGGATTTATTTAACAATCACAGACATTAAACATTAATCAAAAATGTCCACATCATCAAACAAAGCAAATCCCATGGCTGGAGAGGCAACAGCCATCGTCTCAGTAAGAGAGCCTCTCAAGTGCAGGAAGATTGGGGAGCCTTTTAAACCGGTCTTGATTGGAGGCGCAGGTGCATCTCGTTAGGCCACTCCCCACGCTTGCGTCATCTCATTGGAGGAACAGAGAACAAGGCAACGAGACATGCATGCAGCCGTAACAACTTGGCAAGTGTGTGTTTGGGGAGCTGAGTTCCGAACTGTTGCTATTTGTCAGATCTTATCTCTCGAACTTTCGGCAGGGCGAGAGTGGGATAAGACATGGAGTTGGTATAGACAAAATATGTATCTAAACTATTTACTTATTACAGTCAATGTCAACGACAAGCGCAGGCATGATTTTATTTTCTCTCTGAACCTCTTGAAGAGGTTTTGGCAGGCCGCCAGGAGGAGTAGCATCCAACTGCAGTTTGCAGAAGGAGGCAGGTCTGGATGTCTGAGTATCCGCCCCTCCTATTTTTCTTATTATGGTAGTCTGTACACCATCTACTTGGAATCCTGAACTGACGTGTGCTGGGCGCGCATGCTTCTTGAGCGAGACCGATTCTTGCTGCGCTCCTGACCGGTGTGAATGCGTGTGCCTGTGTGTGGGAATGTGAGTGCGTAGTTAGGTCCTGTACGTTGTAACGTGTGCGTGGAGATCACCTGTGCTCTCGATAGGAGGGCACGCACGCCTGTGGGCATCGTCTCCTTCCCGTTCCTTTTTGTTATTTTTCTTGAAGTGTACAGAACTGTTTGTCAGTATAACGCACATTGCTCTCGTATTCGGGCCATGTCCATGCCTGTGTCACTCTAGCCCTATTGGCTTTTGTTTGCTGTGCCAAGTGTATACTAATCATGTGTGTTCTTCCGTTTCCGGAATGAAGGCGTGTGGACGCTGGCGCGTTTAGCAGCCGCTGCTCGCTTTCTTCCATCCATTCAATCCAATTTACCACCATCGCACTAAAAACTTCGGACAATTTTACATTCTTTCCGGACGGACAAACAACTTGTCGTCGATACCTGGCTGTTGACGAACCTGGGTGGCCTTCCAGCTGCACTGGCGTCGGCGCGCTGTGTGACTGCTTCTACAACACCTGCTGTTCGGGGAGACAATTTTCCGTTGCCGAATGAGGAGTTTACAGCTGACTGCTGTGAAGCCAGCCCGGCTGTTGGCTTCACCTGCTCGTGGCCTTACAACAACACCCAGCGTGTCTCCTCCTGTCTGCACCGGCGTCTCCACGGATCCCGCCATGGCATTTTACTACAAGCTGCCGCCCCAGTCAGCGTGTCCGCGGCTCCGTCTGTGGCATTTCTCAGCTGTGACTTCACCTGCTTGTTCGGCTACCTCCCTCAGCCGAACTCGCAGCCGCGATGGGGTCTTTGGATCGTTGTATCCCCTTGTAGAACTGATTCCATCTCTGCCCCCATCGTCTGCTAACCTCTCCACAACACCTACTGTTCCATATCACAATGGACCTAAAACCATCCGCTCCGTCTGCTTGTTGTACTTTTGTTGAGTGCCTGTATGTCTTTGTGTTTGAAATGTGTTTGTTTCTGTGTTCTATGTTATGTAAAGCGTCTTTGAGTGTCTTGAAAAGCGCTATACAAAATAAATGTATTATTATTATTATTATTAAATTGCATGCTGATTTTATCATAAATGTAGCTCAGTGGAACTTTTATGGTAATTATTATTATAATAAATAATAATTACCAATTTCAAACAGATGATTGCACGACGCCACTGGGGGACTTCCACCCCTGAATATATTTTGATTCAAGCCAGTAACAACAAGGCACAGAGCTTCGTGAAGGACACCAGAGTCTGGGTTCGGATAACAGTTCACAGTTATTTTTATTCATACAAGTATTTTATAAAAAGACCACAAAAATACAATATAACTAAAATGCCCAGTACTGTGGGCTACTTCAGTCAGTTAGGTGGACTCCTATCGAGAGCACAGGTGATCTCCACGCACATGTTACAACCTACAGGACCTAAGCACACACACACATTCACATTCACACACACACACAGACACACACACACAGACACACGCATTCACACCGGTCAGGAGCGCAGCAAGACACACAAACACACACACACACACACACACACACACACACACACACACACACACACACACACACACACACACACACACACACACACACACACACACACACCGGTCAGGAGCGCAGCAAGAATCGGTCTCGCTCCAGAAGCATGCGCGCGTCTTTCCTAGTGCGCAGTGCAATGACTTCCAGAGCTATTTTTCTTCACGTGTAGAAGCTTTAGCGCTGGATGACAAGGGGACTCGATGTGCTCAGGGGGGAGGAGGGAGATGTCATCCAGACCTGCCCCCCGCCCTGCACACTGCAGTTGAACATACTTGGCAAGGAGAGCTGAAGCAGGCATTACAACAATAAGTACATTAAATGTATGTGAAGTTGTTGTTGGTAAACGTGGTATTTAGTCAGTTTAAATGCGTTTACAGTTGTTGGTCTGTTTTTTTAGAGAGGTTTTGGCGGGAATGTGATTCATGAGGGAGGTTTTGGCGGGAATGTGGTTCATGAGGGAGGTTTTGGCGGGAGGAGTGGAGAGTTACAATCATTACACTCGACGCGACATTACAGTTGTGTGTGTTTCTGCTGTCTGACAGCTCTCTTGGGTGAGATATAAATTCATTTTTTATGTAGGGCTGGGTTGGAAATTGGTCAATGTTGGCTGAAATGACTACAGTTGATGGCAAAGGTGTTTTGTGAGGGACACATTGTGGAGCTGAGAGACTAACCATGGAGTGTGAAACCAATGAACTACTAGGATACTTTGTTAGTCAAATTATTATTCTTGACCCCAAACTTTTGCTAAAAGGAAATGTATTGTGTATTGCTCAAGACAGTCATTAGCTTAAGGGGAATTGCAGCCGTGGCCTAATGGTTAAAGGGACACTGTGCAGGAAATGGTCAAAAAATGTACTGCAACTATGCTGCTTATTGAAATTCGGCTGCCTATTACCAAATTTGATCTTTACATGACAGTTTATTAAGTATTAAACAAATATTTTCTAGTATGGTCCAAGTACAGTCATTTTTGGAGCTAAATGGCTATTTTTGGAAATTCAAAATGGCGGACCATGGAGAAGATCCTCCTTTTCATGTATGAAAAGTGCAATTTTTCCAGTCATAATGAATACTTAGAATTTGATGGTGGTGGTAAGTATTCTTGAAAAACGTTAGTGAATGGACAGCATGAATTCTGGAAATAAAGAACTAAAAATCTCACACAGTGTCCCTTTAANAATTGTGCGTGTGTGGTGGCATTGTAGCCGACAGAGAGTCGACCAGTCAGTGATGGCAATAGGAAGTGAAAGGAGCCAGTCTGCACTTGTCTACCCAGGAAGTCCTGCCTGCTCAGGCTGTCTCATCCACAGCCACATCACTCATAGCCTGGCTCTCGTGAGACCCCTAGTGCTTCGTGCATCTTCGTTACACTTCGTGAGCTCGCACAGGGTTGGTTGGTACAGTTTGGTAACAACCATCGAGTGAGAACCAGGTTACATCACTCACACTTCAGACACTGAAGTACACACACACACACTGATGTAAGCAGGTTGTCGTGTAGACAGTGTGTTGTGTGTGTGTGTGTGTGCGCGCACACAGGAAAAGGTTATTTACGTCCATCAATGTGGTGTGACTTTGGGAGTGCTGAAGTAAGCTAAACTGATTTGGTCCTATTGTGTCCTTTCCCCCCCTCTCCTCTCCTCCCCCACCCCCTCCTCTCCTCTCCCCTCCTCTCCTCCCCCACCCCCTCCTCTCCACTCTCCTCTCCTCCCCCCTCCTCTACTCTCCCCTCTTCTCTTCTCCTCTCCTCCCCCCTGCTCTCCCCTCCTCTCCCCTCCCCCTGCTCGCTCTCCTCTCCCCTCCTGTCCTCTCCTCTCCTCTCCTCTCCTCTCCCCTCCTCTCTGCTCCTCTCCTCTTCTCTTCTCTCCCCTCCTCTCCTCTCCTCTCCTCTCCCCTCCTCCCCCTGCTCTCCCCTCCTCTCCTCCCCCTACTCTCCTCTCCCCTCCTGTCCTCTACTCTCCCCCCCTCCCCTCTCCTCTCCTCTCCCATCCTCTCCTCAACCTCTCCTCTTCTCTCTTCTATTCCTTTTCTCCTTTCTGCCTCCATATCTGTCCTTTATTATTTCTCCTCCTCTGTTTTCCCCAAAGCCCTTTCTTCATTTCCTCTCAGCTTTCTTTGCTCTCATCTCTCTTCTTTTTCCTTGTTATTTCTTCTCACCTTCTCTTCTCTCCTCATTCTGTGCTCTCCTCTCCTCATTCTGTGCTCTCCTGTCCTCTCCTCTTCTTTCTCTCTGTCTCTGTCTCTCTCTACTGCTTACACGTATGCTATGCGGATATTTGTAAACTTCCTGTTTAGGTCTCCGCACGCCACTTCGGACAGTGTGGAGCACTGCTCTGCCAGTGTTCGAATTCCACTGTGTTCAATACAACCCTGCACACTAGCGCCGATGTCCCTGGATGTCTGCGGATGTTGTCTGACGATTAGGGGGAGAGCTCTATTTTTGTTGGAGGCGTCCGTTGTTTATCAAAGCTCCATTCACCTTTTATAGCACATCTGTGCCCCAGTGTGCGTGCGGGGGTAACCGTAATAGTTGGAAGTGATAGCAGAGATTCTTTAAGTATAGAGATATGCCAACATAATAGGTTTCTATGGTCACCTAACATGACCAGGTTCCGGTCTGCCTAAAGGGGCGTGTCATAATGCTCCTAGCATTGAATAGAACAGTCCTCAGGTCTGCCTAGGTCTGCCTAAGGGGGGATTTTCCCCCCAATACTCATGAACGGCCATCCGGGTACTTTGCTCTTAAATTTGCGTTACGCCCCTTTATGGGTGAAAACAAACCGAATGTCTCATTGACTTACATGCTACATCGGCTAACCTAAATGAACAGATTCCATGCTTCAGCCACGGCTGTTTGGCTATATTATTTGAACAGCCGGCAACACAACACGTTTTCGGCATGTTGCGCGTGAACAACGCTTGTCTACAGGTCCGTATCTTTCGTTTATTGAACCCCAACATTACCAATTGACTTGTATGAGTTGTTTTCCCCCATAAATGGGCGTAACGCACATGGAAAACGTCACGCCGTTCATGAGTATAATAGAACCAGGAAACAATGGGCCAATGGAATCTCTCTCTCTCTACTCTCTCTGTTGATGGCGCTCTGCAGTGCTGTTGGAACCGATGTGCTGGTGGCCTTGCACTAAGATTTTCAAACACTGGTGGTCCGTGGGGTCAATTTTACCCCAGCTACATAGCAAATGTGTCACAAGTAATCAGAAACAAACACATTTTGACACATTTATGCTTTCTCATTTTTTTCACAGGAGCCCTATCTTGTATCTTGCTTGGCAGAAGCAGCTGATGTGGGGAAGACTACCTGTGACATAAACAGCATGTCAGACAGGTTACCAGGTAATTAATTACTACTGAAAAATCAAAAAAAAAAACAAACGCTTTGAAAGATTATTAAAGACTGCCATTGTCATTGTCAGTGTTCACAGCAAAGAGTGAATAGGCCCTTCGGCAGGCCTGTCTGCAGTAAAAGGTCAATTTTAAAACTTGTCCTTTTATTTGTGTGTGTGTGTGTGTGTGTGTGTGTGTGTGTGTGTGTGTGTGTGTGTGTGTGTGTGTGTGTGTGTGTGTGTGTGCTCGCGTGCGTGTGTGTGTGGCAAGCAAACAACCCACGGGGCAGGATTGTAAACAAAGCTTTAATTCAAGGCAACACGGTTAAAGGAGGCATTTCTAACAACATCTCAGGTATGAACAGTTAAAAAATAATTATTTATATCAGCTGTCAATCTTTCACGCTCAATTTGGTATGGCCAAAGTGTAACAACAAACGTTTAAATTATTCTTCCAGTTACTTCCAGTCAAGAAGTACAGGTTGTGAACGAAGCACAAATTGAACATAACACCGGAATTGAAGGAAATATTTCAAACAACATAGAAGGTAAGGGGGGAATAATAATAAGGAATTGAAAGGGAGAATTATGTCATCCCCTTGCACTTCATGTATGCCTATGTGTTGAGTAGGCCTACACTAAATAATGTCCCTGTATCAATTCAAGGACCTACCCATGTTGAAAACAAGACAAGAATTCAACAAAATGAACTAGACGGTGTTGTAACAAACAATATAACAGACTGATATTGTAAGTATTATGAGACATTTAAACATTCTTAGAACATTTAAATTAAATAAACAACATACTTTTACTTTAACTATGAATTCTGAACAAAATACACAAATTCCTGTGTCTGTAAGGCAACACCAAAAGAGAGTAATGGGGTAATGCTTTTAGCCTAATAATGTCCTTACAATGGCAAATTAAACAAAAAATCAGGCAATACCATCCTGTCATCCCATAGATTACAATGTCTAATTGGCCATTGCTGTGTTTTGATATCAATGTGTTTACAGTAGTCTGAACGTGTACCAATGGCGGGCAAGGAAAATCCTAAAAGTATGTTTCATTTTATATAATAACCTTCCTTAAAGCAATACATCAAATTTAAACACTTTGAAAATTAGTGTGAAATATCGTCACAGAGGATAGAGTGTTGAAATACAAAGTTAGAAATATAGCTGCAAGCAGCAATGCGGGGCCAAGCAGTAAACTTGCCAAAGTCGCCACGGCAACAGAAGGAAATGCAGCGCCCCCCTTTGGCCCAAATCTCGGCAATGTTAATTCCATGCATTAGGTTGACGTTACAGTATTTCTCAATTGGTTTTGTACATTTCTCGAATCTCTCTCGCAATTTGCAAAACATAATATTCATTCTCAAAACAGCTTTAACAAATGGCAAAACACCGTGGATGACCTGCAAAACCGAGTCTCTTACTCAAAACCCAAGTTTTTGTGTTCATGAACGTATCAGTGCCAGCAGAATGGTTAGTCATTGTGTCATAGTGTGGTCCGTGTATGGACAAGCTAGTCAAATCGATTTGTCATGTTGTCAATTGAATAGTACACTCTTGAGGATCTTTTCTGAAGCAAAATGTTGTTTAGATTGGATGGGAAATGTTGTAAATTCGACTTTACATTACATTGATCAGATAAGATTGTCCTAGATATACATTTAGACTATGACCTATTTATTGACAGGTTTTCTCATTGAGGTGTCAAAATGCGCCCTCTACCATCCCTTTTTACTTGTCTTGCAAGCCCATGTGAAAAAAAATAGAACTGTAAAGCAAAACAAATTTTAATCAATACACTGATAATGTATGACGTGCACTTTCCCTCTTATGAAATTATAGGAAGATATTGAAATTTTGTGTGGAGCGTAATTATAAAGGGCACATGAGGCATAGAGTAATATAATGCAGTACAGTGCCTATTGTATCCCTGTTTTCTCTATCCTTTCTATTTTTTGAAAAAAGGTTCGCACACTCCTTTGGACTTTTTCTTCTTTAAGTTATTTTTTCTTCTTTTTATTCATTCATTCATTGGCAATGACGTTTCGACCTCTCGGTCTTCCACAGATTCCTACTTTTGTCAGTGAGAGGTCGAAACGTCATTGCTAATAAATAAATGAATAAAAATAAGAAAAAATAACTTAAAGAAGAAAAAATCCAAAGGAGTGTGCAAACTTTTTTCAAAAAATATGTAATCTTTTTGTTCAGCACCAGGGATTGTGCACAAGTAACTCTCTACAAGTCTATCCTTTCTATTGCCTTTGATTAGAGAGAGTCAATATTTACCTGTGAGCAATTTACCAATTCAGATTATATTCATAGACAAAAATCCAATGGAAATTATACAGTGCTGATCACATTATGACAGCTTAGTAAATCATGTTGCATGTCAAGACTGAAACTATGACATAGGGCCTTAATGTTTTGGGGGGTGAGATAGTTTCATGCATTCAGTGACAAAGCTTTTTGGGTGATATGACAAAAGCAATTGATAATGTACGAAATCGCTGAGAATTGTACACAGCCATGGCATGGTGGACGAGAGCATTTGCTATAGACTATGCCGAAAACAATGAGAAACTGATTTGACCATGTGCAGAGGTAACACCAGGAAGTCACAATTGAACAAAGACTTTTGAGAATCATTATTCTGTTGTGAGAAATGTACCAATTGAGAAAAACTGTAATAGCGATTGTTTTCATGTGCTATTCACGGAGAAAAGGGCCATCACACATTAGGACAATGTTAAACTTAGTACAATGGAATAACTATTACAACTTCAAAACCGACAATTGCGGCAAAATACTTAAATCTCGTGTGCTGTTGTGGATGCCGCGGTTTGCCGCCCTTTTTTAAATGCAATCGCAATGCATTCAGGTAAATCTGTCGAAGCTCTCCGTCTGTGGAGTGAGGTGTTGGAAAATCTCCGCGCGGAGGGGATGAAAGCCCTTCGCCGAACCCCTACCCATCTGTCTGAACGTGAATCGGGATGCCACTGCGCCTACACATGGACGCGCAAAACGGAGGCAAAGGGGATCGGCATAGGGCTAAGGGGTGTAATGGGATTCACCCTTAGACTATTAACAGGAACTTTTGCAGGTACCCAGTAAGCCTGTCACGATATACGATAAGTCAATAAATCGGACGATAACTTTTTAGATGCGTCCCACGCATCTCTATAAGAGGCTTTGGTGTCCGTCCGTCCGTCCGTCCGTCCGTCCGCCCTCCCGTGATGCGTTTCTGAATTGTGATTCCCTCTTGTGATTCCCTCTTGTGTCCACAAGGTGGCAGTCGCTCAGTGGAGTGGCAGAGCTCAGTTTTGGCCTGGAGCTCATGCGTGCAAACCAAAACGTCTACCATAATGGTTAGCAAACCGGCTACGCAGCTGATTGATTGCATTATCTGACACAACTGCAGAAGCACAGAAGTCTGTATGCATATTCCATCCATGTGTGCCATGTGTGCTAGCCGAGTTCCTAAACATTCACACAAAGACGTCTTCAGATAAGGAGGATAACTGTCAAGCGCCACACTCAACAAACTCTTCATGGTCACCAAGCGGAGCACAAAAAATAGGAAGGCATGAGACATTTGCAGATAGCGTTTCCTATGTTCAGTGTTGTTAGACTACACAGCGTCACCACTCAAAAGAAACAACACCCTTTGAAGAAAACAACAGCCCGAACACCGGCAATCCCCTGTATTTTTTGACAATGCTGTGAGAAGTGCAGGCAAGAGAGCAACTCGCGCTTTGAGCGTGGGTGGAGGAGATTACTTCGATACTTCGATTAACGCGAGCACAGGGAGAGTGAAGGCTGTGTTACTGTTGATCATACGCACACGCGTCTTTTAAAGGGTTTGTTCGGGGCGACCGCTTGACAGAGAGCGCGCTTTTCGGTTTATGCAGTAAATGTCTCATTGATTAGTTTATAGAACTTACGGTTTGTCTGTTACGGTCCAGGAAGACAATATCCAAGTAAAAACGCAAACGCCTGCAAACCACTGTTTTGACAGAAAGACAGTTCACCTGTCGCCTACTCTGTTTTCTTCCCAAAGCGGCATTTAAAAGTATTCCATGAAATCCAACATCAACGTCACTTCAAATAGGTGACAGCATCATGCACACACATGAAATAACACTTCAGTGAGGGGGGACATCACTGCTCTCATATTAAAGTGAAAAGAGAATTTCACATTTTAGTTTATTTAATGTAGGCCTATGCAAAATTGCAAATAGCCTATTCATTGAAATCTGTCCAGAAAGGGTTGTAATGTTTGCCTGTTTTTTATGTTTGTAATTTTTTTTTTTAAATAAAAAATCGTGATTAAAAATAAATAAATAACAAAAATAGAGATTTTATGTTTAAAAAAAATGTGATATGGGATGGGCCGATGGCCCCCCTAGCTAAATTCGCCTTAGGTCCCCAAATTGCTAAATGTAGTGTAAGGGATTATTTTGAAAAGACAGTAACATGTAATCAGCAATGCATTACAGTTTTTCAGTAACTTGCCCAACACTGTTGAAATCCTATGGTACTTTTTCAAATCCAGGCTTATACAGTACATGGTAGGCTTATTGATAAATTGCCTTTACAGGTTATGAGGAGGCCAAGGGGGCGTTTGGGCAAAAAAGGTTCAGAACAGGCATAGACGGACGCATCTGTTGTCCGCCTGTCGGACTTGTTACAAGAACGATCACTTTTCTGGCCCCGATAAGTAACGATAAGTTATTTGCATGTTGTTTTGTTTTCCCTCTCTCCCTTTCTCTACCGTAGCCGTAAGACTACTGATGGCGCGTTATAGGCCAACGCAGTGCAATGACGCTTAAATGTTGGTGTAATTTTAAGTTTCAGTGCAGTTCTGGTTGGAAAAAAGTGCATTGATCTGGCTACGTGCGTCTTTGAAATAGAACGCTGGTGTTCCCGCGCGTCGCTTATAAGCCTCGACAAAGAATCAGCGCTAGAGACTAGGAGCGCAATATTCTTCCAGTCTCAGTCAGCGCATCTGCAACGTTCCTCAGAGAGGGGAATGAACAGCTCCAACACGGAGGCAAATGTTCATTTTGAAACATGCGCAGCAACCCAATATCCACTACGAAGACGTGTTTGTGCAAACATGAAATAGTGGTGCCGTCGAGACAAACTTGCTCTAAGGCTGTTATTATAAACCTCGCCGAGTTTCCACTTATTTCAATGCGCCTCCTACCCCGACGTTCGTTGTCTATTCTTTTTGTGATTTTCGCTATATTTCTTGTTTATTTAAACCTAACAATATGAGTAGACAGTCAGCAAGCAAATCATGAAGATAAGATTTGTGGATTTAAATCTGTCACACCAGGAGAATGTGAACGGTTGAGTGCGCTACAGGGAAAACAGAGGCA
>NC_085861.1:3930144-3995144 GCF_034702125.1 Engraulis encrasicolus | reverse complement strand
GTTTCCTTAATTTTTGTTGTTTTTATTGCACCAAATGTATACTTTTAGCCCTGAACCCTATAGTTTTAACTTCCCCTTCCCCTTCATTTTTATCACTTTATGTACTCAAAGTTTTCTAAGCTCCTTTTATGTGTCTTATATAGTCAATGCTGCCAGTGCTGCAACTGTACACTGTATGCAGATGTTTTATTTCCTCTATATTGGAATGGTATGTGCTACTAATATCTTTTACTTTTCTTTATTTATCTTGCTATTTTTACTCTAACCAGCCTCTGTCAGCCTCTTGGTCAGTTTTGTACTGTTTTAAATGTGCTTTAGAAATAAAACTTACTTACTTACTTACTTACTTACTTACTTACACCGCCTCCCCAGCACCACCTTGTCGTGTAGGCCCTATCACATGGCATGGGCTACTCCTTGTCATGTTGCCTGCTCGGGGAATTGTTTGCTCTCCTAATCTCCGCCGTCCCCTGAATCTCTGCTTTCTGTGGTGCTCATGGAAAATGGGGGACTGCTCTGAACAGAGCAATACAGCCAAATTCATAACTATTCAATAAAGATATTGCATTGAGAATGTATTGTCTTGTGTTTCTTGACTAATGGTTCTGAGAGAACTGTTGTTCAAAACCATTAATTAACATAATTAAACAGTTAATTATCTTTTCAAAAACACTACTTTTAGCCACTTGTGATATATTACTATCCGCAGGATACATTCAGGTAAATTGGGCCATATATTGGGCTGGATAAGTATTGGGTGTCTCATCTCTTTTAATCCTACCCACCAATCACTGCAAATGTACTTAAGGAGACAAATCCTCCTTATGAGAATGAGAAAAAAATCGAGAGCAAAAGCAAAAGAAAATAGAAAGTTAGTAGAACGAGGAGTCTGCAGGGTTCTTATCCTATCTAGGCTATATGGTGAGACCAGGGGGGCCAAAGGGGACAGTTGCCCAGGCCCCAGGGCCAGACCAGACGGGGCCCAGAACTGGTTTCTCTTCTCATTACAGTATATGTATTCGGTAGGGGGCCCTTTCAGATGACTTTGTCCTGGGCCCTGTCAGCGGCCCTGGGTGAGACAGTCAGCCTTATCTCCGCCCAATTCAGTTGATTGGTTGATGCCAGTTAGATGAGATCATTTCCTCCTCAGCTTGACAGGTTTTGGGTCCTTTTCCCATCGGTCAGGCTGGACTGGAGTTACTTCAGTCCATGAGCTGCAGTCTACATTACGTCCTTGTGGGACAGAGGTCTGCTACTGTATGGGTGTTGTATAGGTAGTGCATGTAAAGAAATTGACAATAATGCCGACTTGACTTGACTGGACTTGTTGTACTCTTTCCCCCTCTTGTGGCTGGACTGGAGAGCACCGACTTACTTCAGTCAAAGAAAATGGAATCTTGTACAAGAACCACAACTAGCTGGTGTGGCCAGGAGTGGCACTGCAGCTATGTTATCACAGCCAAGTAAATAATGAATGGGTGCCAATGGGGCTGTACCCTTCTCATAGAACTATCTGCCCGTGTGATTTTTTCCCTGGAAACAATGGAGTCGCGTTCGATAGATATGAGTAAGTGAAAGCATTTGCCGACACGTTTGCATCTTGTCAAGTGTTACATTCGTGAAAATGACCCTTATTTCAACTAGCAATGACATAACACGTGACAATCGACTTTACGGCACTACGCCATTTGTTTTGTAGTTTTAAGTCTGACTTCAGATGTCGATGTGTTTAAAGTTATGTTAGGATTGTTGCGGACACCTGTTATTTATTGCATTTAAGGTGGTGGAAAAGCGGCATGTGTACATGGGGTAAAGGAAATGACTGCGCTCATCCTTAAGAATTTGGGCACCTTCAATTAACATGTTGGACGGCGGTGGGGGGTTTTGAGGTGTGTGACCGTAGATGTCTCTGCTAGGATCAGTCAGAGTACGTCTCTCGTCAGCTCTGGTCGTGAATAGTCGCAAAGATTCCTCAGCCAGCAGGTATTAGCCGAATGCTAGCGTGTTGCAGGACAAAACTAACACGTCTTTGGGAGAACAAAGCCATGTCAGGAACCTTTAACTTCACTTCTAATACAACGTTCATGATAAGGTACAGAATGTGCACACATCTTTACAAACCAGAGAACAGAACCGTCACAAATCCCTGCTGAGCCATTTAGCCCAATAGGCTCCCATTCATCTTTTACTTGGCTGCGTTCGCCAACGGGGCTATAATGGGAGCCAATGAGAGACGCCTATCTCATAGCTTAGACAATTTCTGATTCAGTCCATGAGCTGCAGTCTACATTATGGGTGCATCCCAATATGTGTCCTTGCCTCCTCCACTTGTGCTTGTCTCCTCGTCCCGCCTCCTAGCCCCTCCTCCGTGGAGAAAACGATAAAGTTTCCCAGCTGTCAGCCTCACCACAACAACTTTTGAGGGACTGTTTTTCATTCACCATCCCAATTGCAAATGAGAAAAACACTTAACTGAGCCTTTGCAAGATATTGAAATATAATGCTGTTGTCAGTGATGTCATCATGACGAGAAGCAAGTGGAGGAGGCAAGTGGAGGAGGCAAGGTCACATATTGGGATGCACCCTATGTCACAGTCCTTGTGGTACAGACGTCTGTTGTCCTCTTTCCCCCTCTTGTGGCCAAAGTGAGGGAGTGTAGGCGCAGCCCCAGCAGCAACAGGATACCAACCAGCTACGCCACAATTATCAAACCTAAAAACACATACTGTATGTTTTCTAGTGTTTATCACATCTGAACACGCCATCTTTTTTCATGAAGAAGATTTCTTATTTTGGCAAGACTGAACATTTACTTTCTTCTGTCCCTCTCCACATATATGTGTCCCCCCTGCCCATCACAAACGTATTATGAAATGAATTAAAACAGATAGACGAGTAGTAATGCTGCAACAATTTAACCCCTTAGCGCAGCACTATGGCTGTAATCTTATAGCGATGTTGCTATGATGTAGTTCAGCATTTTCAGCAAGTGAATAGGGTCGCCGGCGACCCCATCTGCACTAGGAGGCTACGAAGGCTAAGAGACTTGATGGAGAATATTCCCTCTCAAGTTTAGGGTTGTAATTTATCTTCAAGACTTGGTCTGACCAAGAGCATAACAATTAATGTTTCCCAAACGGCATGGTTGACCTGCCTCCCTTGGTTTGCTTATGGTTGTTTGCTTATCGACAAAGTGGGAGGAGTTCCCGTATTTGCGGGAACTCAGAAAGTAGGCCTACTTGCTCTTGACCTGACTAGTTGCAACGCTGAAAGTGTTGCGTCACTAGGAGGGCACAGCCTGGCTATAGTTATACATTGAACTTGTGACTTTGTGGCCCACTGGCTTAGTTGACTGGGCACTGAACTGCTACGCTGGCGTCACTGAGTTCAAATCCCGACTCTGGTCATTTCCAGATCCTCCCCCGTCTCCCATTCATTTCCTGTCCCACTCTTCGCTGTCCTCTTTAAAACAACTTGTGACTTTTCCCGCACACCTCAGCTGGCAGGTGCGTGAGAGATGACCCATGGTCACTCATCAGACAGTTTGAAAAGACATTTTGATGTTTTCTTTAATACACAACGTTTCGGTCCTGGACTTGTTAAGTTAATTAAATAAATTCCTCTATACCAGGTGTACTCAACTAGAAAGTAAAAAGGTCCACTCGCCAAATTTCCAATGTTTCGAGGGTCCGAAAAAGAAAATAGCCTCACTCGCTGGCCACCGGCCCCTTGTTTGCTCAATGAGTTGCCATTGTGATGATACATTTATTTGTCATAAGATTGGCTTCACAGAAATATTAGATAATAGAGAATTAGATAATAGAGATCGCATAATAATACACAACGTTTCGGTCCTAGACTAAGTTAATTAAATAAATTCCTCTATACTATATTCGGTTTAGGACCGAAACATGTATCAAAGAAAACAGTGAAATGGTCAATGTGAGGGAGCTTTTTCAAACTTCCCCTAGTCATAAAAGAAATGAAAATATTTGTCATTCAGAATGTGAAGCTTTGATGAAAAGTTTGTTCACTGATCTGAAGTTAAACGGACATCAAATTAACTTTTTGCATGTTGTTTCATATCGTAATTACTAAAAGAGTTTGGTAGTTCATCAGTGTTAGGTTCAATCTAAAATAGTGTTAATATTGTTCTTTTCATTCTGTTAATCATTTATGTACGGTACAGTAGGTCTATGTTGTAAAAAAGAGAAAGATACACCCTGAGAGAAGCACCTGTGTCAGATGTCATGGGGCTTGTGGCATACAGGCAAGGTGAAAGCTGCGCTCAGAGTCTTTCCTGTGTGGTGAAGCTATCAGATGTTCTCACGGTAGCAAGCCTGACTGTATACTGCAGTGTTTCTCAGCAGGGGTGCCGCGGAAACGTGGCTGATAAATAAATTATGTAATATGATACATATTTGTCTAAATTGATAAGTTAATGCTAGTCAGTGGAATCTTTCATCTGCCATTTACGCACAATAAAGTAAATATAGGTCGCCCCAGTCAGAAGCAACTACAGTATACAGTCTGGCTTGCTAGCGCCCTGCCGGCTGCATACAGTATACCAGTGTTTCTCAACCTTTTTTTTAGGCGAGGCACCCTTTCAATTCATGAAAACTTTCAAGGCACCCCAAATCGACAAGCTGTGACATCGCATCGCATCCGATACCACAAAAGCTTAGAAACGTAACACATTTGGAGATGTCACACGACATACGTTCAAAGTTGCTTCTGACTGGGGCGACCTATATTTACTTTATTGTGTATATATCTTAGTGACGCAACACTTTCAGCATTGCAACTAGTCAGGTCAAGACAAGGGAATCCTGGGCTCCTCCTCAACCTGGGCCTGGGACAACTGACCCCTTAGCCAGGCTGAGCCCTCTTAGTGATGCAACACTTTTCAGCGTTGCAACTAGTCAGGTCAGGCCAAGAGCAATGCAAATACTTTCTGAGTTCCCGAAAATACGGGAACTCCCCCCACTTTGTCGGTAAGCAAACAACCATATGCAAACCAAGGGAGCCGGGTCAACCATGCCGTTTGGGAATTTTTGATTGTTATGCTCTTGGTCAGACCAAGTCTCAAAGAGATTTGAAAGTCGATGATAATCAGGCTACCCTTTATACCCCCACACACATAGGCCTACAAGTATATTCTACATGCTGGAGGAACTCTGTTTTGCCCTTGCATCAGATCCCCCCCCATCTGTATGTATATGTGCATGTCTGGTGGGGTCTACTATGTATTCAAGAATGTTGCTCATCCTAGGGTTAAGGATAGACTTCCTGTGTGTGTGTGTGTGTGTGTGTGTGTGTGTGTGTGTGTGTGTGCGTGCGTTCATGTACTCTGTGTGTGTGTGTGTGTGTGTGTGTGTGTGTGTGTGTGTGTGTGTGTCTGTGCTTGCGTGCCTGTGTGCGTGTGTGTGTGTGTGTGTGTGTGTGTGTGTGTGTGTGTGTGTGTGTGTGCGCGCGCATGCATGAGCGTGTATGTGTGTGTGTGTGTGAATGGTCTAACGTATGGTCTAATGTGTGTGTGTGTGTGTGTGTGTGTGTGTGTGTGTGTGGTCTAACCCTACACTCATAAAAAAATGTGGGCGGAAGTGTTTGTTTTTCCTGTCCACGTCATATGGGTGTCACTGCACCACATAAAAGGAGTGTGTTGTGCACTTTCACCTCTCCTATATCAGACACAGACAGAGAGCACTCTCTCTCACCATCCCCTGCATTTTATTGCATCTCAAGCTGGAGAAAAAGGGTTTAGTTTAGTTTAGTTTAGTTTAGTTTAGTTTAGTTTAGTTTAGTTTAGTTTAGTGGGAACCATGCACAAGAGTTATTGATTACAAGAGTAAGAAGGCTGCTTGTGTCAGATTATATAGCTAATAAAGTTAGTTTCCAGGAGGTCTTATCCTCTTGTTGCTCCTACCGTTACAACGAGGAATTAGGCCGACACAGCGAAGACAGATTGATCCCTTCTGAGCAAAAGCAAAAATTCAAAACTACCGTATCTGCTAAGACATCTCTGCGACAGGCTGCTGTGAGAGCATACAGAGCACTTTACGCTAACAAGAGTGAATGAGGAAACATGGCCAGTAGCAGTGTCAGCGCCAGGGGGGCCCCCTCCCTTCCAGAGGAGGACCTGATGTGCCCAGTGTGTCGGGACATCTACAGGCAAGGCCATTTTATTTGTTTTTTGGTAACACTTTATTTTAGGGATACATCTATTAGCACTAATACATACAATGTTAATGCCTGCAGTAACTTGTAAGGCATGTACTAAGCAAAATCTGTAGGCAAGATGGCGGCAGGTGTGTGTCATGGCTTGGCAGGTGCCGAGACATCACCTTCCCAAAAAACATCTCGGGAAACGCTGTCTCGTACCAAATGTGCAACACCTCCCGTTTGGTCATGCTTGTTTAGAATTAAATCGCAAGAACTTTTAAACTCTCTCTTGCTAGTACTAAATGTAGCACTGGTGCTCATCCTACCTGTCTGGGACTCGTGTCTTTTCAGCCATTGATGTGCGCAGCTATTCTGGACTTTACGGTCCCATTCACTTCAATTCATTTTTTTGGCGTTTTACATATTTCGGACCGTGCGGACGCCGCTGTACTCGTGCGAGGAAAACAACAATTGTCTCGGGTGCTAAACATGGTCATGGAACGGCTTCCTTAACCAGAATGGTGTGTGTTGTGTTATTTCGAAGATAATTAAAGAAAATCTTATTACAATGGGATTTCTCATAGGCATGGTTTTGCATGTCTCTTATCTCTTTTCATGTTGACTGAGCTATCACCGTTACAAGTTTACAAGGTGCACAGCGCACATATGTATGCATACAAAAAGGAAGAATACATTTCACAGTGTAATTCTGCAAATAATTCACTTCAAAGTTAAGTGTTATTACATAGGCACCATGGTCATCAATATGTGTGTAAGAACAAGTGAAAAAACAAATCGGTCAGTTTGTCAAAGAGGAGATGGTAGATATGCGCAACATAGTACAAAGTATGCATCACACCATGCTTCTGAATGATATGAAGGAAAAATACTGACGGCACATAGCCTACGTCTCTTTCCTCATGCACATGCCACATATCACTCAAGCAACATTATCTTCATTAGCTAATGTGGCCACAGGGGGGCGATATTGTAGGGCACGCTGAGTCATTCGGATTCAATTTAACTCACTATTAGGCTATATAACAAAGGTTGCATTATAGGCTAGGCCAGTGATTCCCAACCTATGGGTCGCCAAAGATCCACAGGGGGTCGCGAAGCCCTCTTGAGTTTAAGGGGTTTCATTTTAATACCATATGTAGCCCATGTTGAATAAATGACAAATGCATAGAAGCAACAAAATTTAAGTGCTACATTAAACATTTATTCTGTTTTTTGAACAAAGACGAATTGAGGAATAAAATGATGACTAAAATGAGTTTTCGTAGGAGACAGAGCGTATCGAGTGACTTCCTCTCATGCGGGCGCTGGGTCACCAAACCTTACAATAGTAAAAACATGGGTCCCTGAAGAAAAAGGTTGGGAACCACTGGGCTAGGCTACTACATATAGTCATTAATTGGCAAACAATTCATGTTGTTTCTATTGTAATGGGATTGCTACATTCAAGAAGTTTCCAATGTCTTTCATCTCCTCTGTCTTTTCCATGTTTGTAGGTTAAGAATTAACAAACAAAATCTTAAAGGGACAGTTTGGTCAATTTCAACATGCAGTTGTATTGCTCACGCTACCCTTGACTTGTCAGTACCTGGTGATGCCACATTTTTCGGCTCAGCCCTTTCCGAGATATGAGCAATTCTAATGGGGGCAGCGTTTGTTTACATTTAAAAAAAATAAAACATAGGCCAACTCCAAATATTTTCCCAAAAGGTACTGCTGCTTGCTAGTTGTCTGCTGATGTTTTATAACCTTTTGGATGTTTTTGGGAATAAATAAAAATGTTTTTTTGAAATGTAAACAAAGAGCTGCCCCCATTACAATGACCAGGATCGGCTGAAGAAAGAAAAAAAAATCTCAGGCACTGACAAGTCCAGGGTAGTGTGAGCATTACAACTGCATGTTGAAATTGACCAAACTGTCCCTTTAACATTGTACTGCATGTTTTAGATGGACCCATGTACAAAGTACTTCAAGTCTGTCTGTAGGGCACATCAAGGGTCTGTGAGAAAAGGGTGCTTGCGCTGCTGACAATGTGTAAATGCTTCCATTACATCCTATAGGCCTACATATGATGGCTACAAGAATTTCTGCAATGTGTTGTGTTGTTTTGAAGAAAATTGAATAAAATCTTATTATAGTGGGATGTCATTTGCATGATTGGACAGGTTTCATATCTCTTAGCATGTTCACTGCGTCATCACCATTTCATCTTACAATGTGCAGAATGATCAGAACTTTCTGTAATTCTGAAAATAAGTAACTCTGAAGTTAACAGATTATACCACATATGTAATAAGTAGTGCAAATTGAGAATGATTAATTTCTCAAAGCAGACACTGTGGATGATATGTAGCATAATACACAGTATGTGTCGCTATGTGCTCCTGAAAGATATGCTGAAGACATACTGAAGGCACAAATATTTATTTTCCCAATAAGCCTTATAATGTAGGCCTATATCAGGAGTGAGGTTACATACACGTGAGTAAAAGTTGAATGCTGAGTGACCTTGAACCCACAACTTATGGTATGGACAGCATGACTTCATCCACTAAGCTACCACAGTTTCATAAGAAATGTTAAGACCAGAAAGATATGTCGTCGTTGTGCATTTTAACACAATAAATCATATAAAATATATTTTCCCTGCACCATTACCTCATTGTCTGAAGTATGATGAAGAAATGATTGTAGGCCTATATGATTTTTTAGTGCTGTGATAATGTGCACAACAAGAAGTTTTCTGGTCAAACAAATTCTACTGAAACTGTGGTAGCTTAGTGGATGGAGTCATGCCTACCATTCCACAGGTTGTGGGTTCAAGGCCCATCAAAGGACAATTTTTACACTCGTGTATGTTACCTCACTTCTGATAGGCCATGATTAGTCTAATTCAGTAAATAGATATTTGTGCGTACAGTATTTCTTCAGCATACAACTCATGAGCATATTTCGATGAATACTGTGTATTATGGTGCATATCTACCGTCTCCTCTTTGACAAACTGACCGATTTGTTTTTTCACTTGTTCTTACACACATATTGATGACCATGGTGCCTATGTAATAACACTTAACTTTGAAGTGAATTATTTGCAGAATTACACTGTGAAATGTATTCTTCCTTTTTGTATGCATACATATGTGCGCTGGGCACCTTGTAAACTTGTAACGGTGATCGCTCAGTCAACATGAAAAGAGATAAGAGACATGCAAAACCATGCCTATGAGAAATCCCATTGTAATAAGATTTTCTTTAATTATCTTCGAAATAACACAACACACACCATTCTGGTTAAGGAAGCCGTTCCATGACCATGTTTAGCACCCGAGACAATTGTTGTTTTCCTCGCACGAGTACAGCGGCGTCCGCACGGTCCGAAATATGTAAAACGCCAAAAAAATGAATTGAAGTGAATGGGACCGTAAAGTCCAGAATAGCTGCGCACATCAATGGCTGAAAAGACACGAGTCTGTCTGGGGAAGCTGGCAAGCGACCAGTGCAAGATATGGTAGGCATACAGAGCTCCAAAGCGAGTTGTACTCACCGCACGTCTCATGGAACCTTTTTGTCCTATATTCCACCGCGCTGAACAACGGGCAGGCACATATCGTGCGCTGTTGTAGCCAAGCAGAAAGTAAACCATCTTCTGGCGGTCGGAGGTTTGCGACTATGCTGTGTACAATCCTTCTCCTCTGCGGAGACATCCAACTTAATCCTGGACCCGAGAGTAGCAGCCTTCCTCAAGACGCAAACAAACAAACATCGTTGCAACTCGGAGATATTCAGCACTGCCACACTTCTACACCTGGCGGCCTGGGGTCTGATGTAAACAACTTGTCGCCGCTACGACTTGGAGTGTTTCAGTGCGGCTGCACTACACCTGGCGGCTTTCGGCCTGCTACAGCATCCGCCCAAGGTAATGCTGAACTCGACGGGGGTAACTTGAATAACGGACTGCTTTCCATGCCGACATGTGAACAGTGCAATAGGCCTACCAGCATCGCAGCTGCAAAACAACAGAAGACAAAACTTTTCCAAACTGTAAATCAAGCTAGAGTCTTATGGGACAAAAAACTAAAGCCCAAAGGAATTCTCGGAGGACATCTAAATATAAGGAGTTTGGTATCCAAAACGGAGCAACTTGAACATTTGCTGACAGACTCGAATATTGACTACCTAGGTTTATCTGAAACGTGGCTAAACCCATCCACTCCACCGGGTGTTTACACAATACCTGGCTATGTGGACATGGCAAAGGGGGCGGGGTCATGATCTATGTGAAAGAACACTTCCAATGTAAACAGCTTGAACTGCCAGATGAACTTGAATGCATTGGTGTCACTATTATTCTCTCGCCAGAAATGTCTTTTAATGTTATTGTCTTGTATCGGCCACCATCTGAGAAAGAATTGTTTTTTGATAAATTGTCTTCCCTACTGAAATCATGTAATGGTAAAGAAATAATTTTAATGGGTGACTTCAATCTGAACTGGTCAGATAAAGCAAAAAAGAATAAGTTAAAGGGCATTGTTAATAAATTTAATTTAACACAACTTATTCAGAGCCCTACAAGAATAACAGATTCCACAAAAACTATATTAGATTTAATCTTTACAAATAAAACGGAGCGTATCTCAAGGACATACAACTTGATCACTGGTTTGTCAGATCACAATCTCACCCTGGTTGTAAGGCGATTGTCAAAAAAGCGTTTTAGAAATAGCTTTGAAGGGGAACATTTTATCTCACTCATCCCTAAAAAGGACCAAACGTATATGTAAATGGAAAACCATTGAAAAATGTTGACGAGTTTAAATACCTAGGAGTGACCTTGGATTCCACATTAACTTTTAAGAAACACATTAAAAAGCTGGGTAATACTGTAAAGTATAGCATATCAAATTTTAGACATATTCACAATTCTTTAACTATTGACGCTGCTAAGACCTATGTAAATGCCATGATAATGTCTCATATGCATTATTGTATGTCGAGCTGGTCTCAGGCTAACAAGACTACCATGAAATCCATCTCATCACTTTACAAACAAGCTCTTAAAGTTTTGGACAAACGTCCATCTCAATTTCACCACTGTGCCATACTGGACAAGTATAACTTGCTCAGTTTTGACAACATAATTTTATATTCTGATGTGCGCCTTGTGCACAAAATCATTCACAACTCCGCTCCTCCACCTCTGAAAACCTTCATCCATCCTTGCGCTGAACAAATCAGCAGAACAACTAGATCCACCATCATAGGAAACTGTACCCTCCCAAGCCGGGTAACAGCATTTGCACAATCTGCCTTTTCCTTCAGAGCAACAAAACAATGGAATGCCCTTCCCACCCACCTAAAAAGCATTACAAACTTGTATTCATTCTCACGTGAAGTGAAGAAATGGCTTTCATGTAACCAGTCTTGTGACCACTAATAGTTTTGCACATGCCTGTTCTGACACTTTGCACATTGTAGTCTTTTTTGCATATGACATGTTTTTATTGTGTGTGTGTGTGTGCGTGTGTGTGTGGGTGTGTGTGTGTGGCAGGGGTTGTATGCCTGAGTGGCTGCTCCCATTTTACTGGATTGTATGTTTGTTTGTTTTTTTACCTGCCCAGGGACTGCAGATGGAAATTAGCTATTAGCTATAATCTGGTGCAGGTCATCTTTTTACTATGTAACTAATGTACTTTGCACATGGTCCCTGATGAAATAAACCAATAAACTAAACTAAATGCTAAGGCCTACTAAGTCCTTACTGAGGTTAAATTGGTAATAAATCCCTTATTGTGCATGAACAAGACATTTGCGAATACATGCCTAACAAATGTTTGATTTTGCTTTGTACATGCCTTACAAGTTATACATGCACATTGTAGGCCTATGTATTAGTGGTAATTGATGTATCCCTAAAATAAAGTGTTACCGTTTTTTTTATATATTTTTGTGGGGTTCTTTTCCAACTTGATTAGGATAGGATAGTGAAGAGTAGGGCAGGAAATGAGTGGGAGAGAGATGGGGAAGGGATCGGCAAAGGACCCGGGCCGGGAATCAAACCTGGGTCAGCCGCATGGCAGGCGAGAGCCCTACTGGATACGGCAGGGCTGGCAATTATATTTTTATGGGCTTTTTATACATAAATGCAATTTAATGTGCTTTACAGAAAAGTCAGATAAAGTAAATAAAATGAAATGAAATAAAATAAGAAATAAAAGCACAAGACATGGCAGGTGAAAAGTAAAAGATAAAATCTGGAAAATAAAAATTATAAATAAACAACAAGAGTGAATATTCTGGATATATAAGAGGTGATTGATTTCTGCAGGGAGCCCGTGGTCCTCTGCTGCAGCCACAGTGTGTGCGGTGTGTGCCTGAGGCAGTTCTGGAGCACCAAGGCCGGGCGGGAGTGTCCTCTTTGCCGCAAGAGACACCCGGAAGGAGCCGAGCCGCTCCGCAACTTGGCTCTGAAGAACGTGTGCGAGTCCGTCCTGAGCCGCAGGGAGGGGTCGCCATCGCCATGGTCACCGGGAGGTGACCTGCAGAGCATGAGGTAGGTGTTGTTCTACACAATAAAACAACTATCAGCTACCTCAGACTTCCAAGTTAATCTAAATCCTTACTGTGAGTTGTGTGAAGCATCCAGCGTTGTGTTCACACAACACACACAACTCCACACAACTGAAAAAGACCAATAAAGATTTAAATTAACTTGGAATTCTGAGGCTGGTAAACTTGTGATTTCAATTTAATGCTGTTGCCATTGCAGTGTATAGGAGAATAAATTAACTATAAGTTATCATGACTACAGTGACACAGTAAAAATCAGAGGTGTCAAAAGTAAAAGTAAAAAAAAGAAACTCAGTTTCCTTTCAACAGCGGTAACTTATCTGACTAAGCCTACCTTAGTTTATCTGTTTACTTGCCTTACGATCAGCTGGCTCTGCGCTGGTTGGGTCAAATTTGTGGTGGGTTCTTGTTGGGTTTTATTGTTTTTCAGCAACAACACACAGCCTATCTACCTCATTAGATACAATGGAGTAAATGGTGTAACAGCTATGAAATAGGCCTATTGTGTGCTAGTGTTTGACATACACATGCATTTACTGCACCTCTGGTAGAAATACCCTGTGTTTTTTAAAGTATTTTTGAGGGCTTTCTTGGCCTGTATCATGTAAGAACAGTGAGAGGAGACGGAAGGGAGATGGGGGAGGGGGGGGGGGTGGAGAAACCCGGGTCATTGGGCATGCAAGCCCATATACTGGCGTAGAAAATACAGGTACATATAACGCATAAAGAGTTGGATATAATGCCGTTTCAGATCACATTTGGCCCCACTCAAAAATACTGTAGTTTCAATTTTACTCTTCAGGGTCAGGGTAACATTTTCAGAGTTAATTCCACTCAATATTGTGTAAACATTACGCTCTGTACTAGAGTTGTGGCCAAGTACGTGCAGTATTTTACGAAGACCTTTGACTCCACTGTTAGAGTTATTTCACTCTCACTGTGTTGGAGCCTAAGTTCTCTGTCAGGATTTATTACATACAGTTAGTTTACTCTGAAATATTATCTGGATTGCTTACAAAGTTTATTCTGAAATATTGATACATCCCATTTTTCTTATCTCGCTGTGTAGTAGGGCTGCAGTTTGTGTGTCTCACGGGGAGCAGTTGAAGCTGTACTGCGTGGTGGACAGGGAGCCGGTGTGTGTTGTGTGCAGAGAGTCACAGGCCCACAAGTGTCACAAATGCCAGCCCCTCGACGAAGCCAGCCTGGATATGAAGGTAAGATACAATGATAAATGTAATGGTTAGCAGTGTTGGGCAGTAATGCATTACAAAAGTCAGACCAATGCCAGTTTGAATATGAAGGTAAGATACAATGAGAAATGTAAATTAAATGGACAAATGCTGTTGTGACAATATTTCTCTCAGTATATCAGGGTCAGAGTGTGTCATCGTCTGGTGAGGTCTGATTGACAGATGTCCACACACACTTTTAAAATCCACATTTGTTGCAACTAATGGCAGAACAAACCATTTACTACATGATGCAATAGATGTAATCACTGACGTCAAGACATATGTAATCACTGACGTCAAGCCATAGACTTCATGCAATAGATGTAATCGCTGACGTCAAGCCATATGTAATCACTGACGTCAAGCCATAGACCAGTTTTTCCCAACCTTTTTTGTCTTCCGTACCCCCTAAGCCTTTTTTTCATTCCATGAGTACCCCCTTACTCATGTTCTATATCCCAATGTAACTGCTCCATACATTTTTCCATTTTTCCACGTACCCCCTGCAGTCTGCTTGCGTACCTCTAGTGGTACACGTACCCCTGGTTGGGAAACACTGCCATAGACTACATGCAATAGATGTAATCGCTGATGTCTGTCCACCCACACTTTAATTAGTTTTTGCTCTGCATCTCGACAGGGAATGTCCACATTTTTCACATCTTTCACCAGTCAGCCAGTTAGATGCCAAAGAGCCAGTGGCCAACCAGTTAGATGTTGACAACCTTCATCTACTGTTAGTATTAGACTGGCCAGACTAATGAGTTGATGCTTTAATATGCATACAACCCAAGGGAATAAAAATCCCTTTGTTTCTCAATGTATGGGATAAAACTGTCTGATCATATACTGTATTATACATTTTCTGAATTTCAGAAAAAACTGAGGAGTGAACTGAAACGCTTGGAAGAGAAACTGAGAGCTCTGAAAGAAGCGAAGAAAACCCATGACGAAACATCAGCCCATGTAAAGGTTAGCATGGATGCCATGTTGGCTGACGTAGCCTCTTACAATGTTTCCAGGCTGACCATGGCTGTGTTGATGTACCTTTAAAAATAGATTAAAAAATAACCCTATCCAGTATCTGCACCCACTTATTGTTCTGTATATTTCCTGCTGTGCATTTTGTTTCTACTAGTGATTATGTCCTCGATTGTAAGTCGCTTTGGTTTAAAAAGGGTCTGCCAAATGCAATATAATGTACTGTAATAATGTAATGCATATTTTTTTTTACTATGTCCCAGTGCCAGGCCCAAAGCACAGAGAGACAGATCAAAAGAGAGTTTGAGAAGCTTCATGAGTTCCTTCACGATGAAGAGAGGGCCAGGCTGGATGCTCTTCAAGTGGAGGTGGAGCAGAAGACGGCCATGATGAGAGATGCCATGGACATGATGACCAGAGAGATGCTAACACTCTCAGACACCATCAACACAATACAAGAAGAACTGAGAGCTGATGACGTATCATTCTTACTGGTGAGTAGATGTTTTCAATTTAATTACTTAAATTACAATTAATAGTTATTAAAAGTTAATAAATTATTCAAATTAAATTATTACCAATCCGATATGAACTGCTGCAATTTTACTGTAAAATTCCAGGCTGTTAGTCATTGCATTTCACCCTGTTGAAAACTTGCATTTGTTTTCTCCTGATTTCTGACAGAATATCAAGTCTACATTGGACAGGTACAGTATATAGACCCATTATTCCTGTATATGTCGTGCTTATTGAGCACAGTAAAAACACAAATTCAGGTCAAACTCACAAAATGGACATATATAAGAGTCAAGTTCAGAGGAGTAGATGTGTGCACATCCCACCCGATGGGCCAGGTGCAGGACAATGAGAGTAAATCCAAGTGAAAAGAGAAGTCTGCGACACTGCTTGTCTATTGTGTCTATTCATTGTCTATCCATTGTCTATTCATCAGGCCCTGATGAAAACCTGAAGGTCGAAACGTTGCTCCATTAAATACACAATAGACAAGCAGTGTCACAGACTTCTCTTTTCACTTGGATATATAAGAGTCAATTATGTTTTTTTTTTAATAGAAGACATCGGGTGGTACACTACCACAGCTACTCTCCCTAAATTAATTAGCAATCGGTAATTTATGTACAAGTAATGAGTATGCTTCTTAGATAAACTAGTAAACACAAACAAAAAATCCATACAATAGTGGCCTTACATTACATTACATTGCATTACATTATTACATTACATTGCACTTGGCAGACGCTTTATAACCAAAGCGACCTTCAAAAGAGGACATAATCAAGCCAACATCACAAGCAAATACAAAGTGCACAGGAAATATACAGAACAACAAGTGCATTTTTATGTGTACTCTTTAATTAATAAAGAGTACACACACAGCACACACACAAACACATATACACACATACACGCACACACAAACTAAACTAAACTCAACTAAACATCATGTCAAGAGTCTGCCCTGGGGCTAGGCCAGCTCAAGTAGTAGCTCCTCTCGAAAGAGGAAGGTCTTTACTTGTTTCTTGAATGCACAGCCTTAGCTGTGGTTGCACCACCCTGGCGTCTTATACTACGAGGACGTGATTAAGCCCTATGCATCTGCTTCCCAGAGCCCAGTGTGGTGCTGTGCAGTACCCAGAGAACAGCTGCGGAGCTCTGGTCAACGTGGCACAGCACCTGGGCAACCTCAAATTCACCGTTTGGAAGAAAATGCAGGAGTTGGTTTCATACAGTGAGTTCAATTCAATAAAGTCTTTACAATTTATCTCAGACTGAAGTATACATGGTCCATTAAAAAACTTTAAAAGACAGTAGAAATAGTTGTGTTCATAGTCATAACTGTAGTTATTTTATGTAGACTTAGTAGTAAATAGTCATTACTAGTTGTTAGTAGCAGTAGTAGTAAGAAGTTATTGTAATTTTTTACGAGCATTGTTGCCCATACAGCATACATACAGCCAGGCGTATCTTTTCTATTGGGCCAGGTATTGCAATGACCCTGTTTGTGTGTCCGTGCGTAATGTTTTGCATCGCCTGCAGGTGGCACCAAACACACAATACCACATACACTAGCATTGGGCAGGGGGGACAGGTTGCTATTAGTAAGGCCAGGAGCAATACAAATATTGTTTCTGAACTGCAGCGAAATCGGGAACTCCACCCACTTTGTCGGGAAGCAATCAACTTTGAGCAGCTCCAACGGCCCAGGGTAGAGGCTTATTCAAGGCAGTGACGTGATTTAAGCAGAGACGTTCTATTGGGACTAAGAAAAAGATTGGTTTATACCTCGGCTGCGCCATTTTCTGGTCTCGACCAGTAGCAAGTCGAGGGAGGCGGGTTAACCAGGCCGTTTAGGAAACGTTATTCGTTATCTTCTTGGTCGGACCAGCATCTCGGTACGAGATTTTGAAAGTCGATGATAATCAGGCAAGGTTGCCATGTCTGATTCCTCTCGTTTGTATGCTGCCCTCAGGCCTCCAAGCTCTCCTAACGGCAGGTCTCCTAAAGGGGCGTTCACATGACATCACATGAATACTCTACTCTACTCTACTCTACTCTACTCTACTCTACTCTACTCTACTCTACTGTACTCTACTCTACTCTACTGTACTCTACTCTACTCTACTCTACTCTACTCTACTGTACTCTACTCTACTCTACTCTACTGTACTGTACTCTACTCTACTGTACTCTACTCTACTCTACTGTACTCTACTCTACTCTACTCTACTCTACTCTACTGTACTCTACTCTACTCTACTCTACTGTACTGTACTCTACTCTACTCTACTGTACTGTACTCTACTCTACTCTACTGTACTCTACTCTACTCTACTGTACTCTACTCTACTCTACTGTACTGTACTCTACTCTACTGTACTCTACTCTACTCTACTCTACTGTACTGTACTCTACTGTACTCTACTCTACTCTACTCTACTCTACTCTACTGTACTCTACTCTACTCTACTCTACTCTACTGTACTCTACTCTACTCTACTGTACTCTACTGTACTCTACTGTACTCTACTCTACTGTACTGTACTCTACTCTACTGTACTGTACTGTACTCTACTGTACTCTACTCTACTCTACTCTACTCTACTCTACTGTACTCACTTTGCCTTCAGCCCCTGTGGTTCTGGACCCCAACACAGCGGACGGCCGACTCCGCCTCTCTGAGGACCTGACCAGCGTCACCTACACCGCCGAGAGGCGTCACGTCCCCGACAACCCGGAGAGGTTAGTACAGCACAGTAGAGTACAGGGGTGCATTTCTCGAAACCATAGTTGCTAACCATGTTAGCTACTTTGTTGTTTGCAATGCAGTATCCCTTTGGCAACTATCCAAGTGGCTAACTGGCTAACAACTACGCTTTCAAGTTGGGCTTTCACTTCCCTTTCTTTCAGTCCTTTTATTATTCCCAAAGGAAATTAAAGTGTCTGTAATCTTACATAAATGCTGTACACAACTACAAACACACACTCAAAGACCTTATACACATAATGTGTACATTACAGTAAAAGTACAGCACACTCTTGACTACCACCATCAGTCTAACATACACTCATGTTCTCATGCTGCAGGTTCGACTGGTACCTGTGTGTGCTGGGCTCCGAAGGCTTTCGCACGGGCAGCCACAGCTGGGAGGTGGACGTGGGGGACAACTCTCTCTGGATGCTGGGCGTCACCACAGAGTCCAACCAGAGGAAAGGCCTGATCTTCTTCAACAGTGGCGTCTGGTGCATACTGCACATGGAGGGAAGGTAGGGACAACCAATGAGGGCCTCCACACACCGGCTCCGACAAAGTGCAGAGCACTGCTCCGCAAAAGTCGGATTCCATTGTTTTCAATAGAGCCCCACACACTGGCGCAGATGTCAGCGGACATCGGCTAGTGATTAGAGATGAGTACTATTTTGTCGGAGCCGCCCCTTGACTATCCATGCTATGGTCGTGTGAAATTGGGTTTGAGGGTCGGAATTGTGTCGGAAGTGAAAGTGCTCCGCAGTGCTGTCGGAGCCGATGTGCGGAGGGCCTGACTCTACATTCTGGGCAGCCATAGCCTAAGGCTATTTACATCAGAAGGTTGCAGGTTTGAAACCCGCCCTTTCCTCTCCCTACTCTCCCTACACCATGGCTGAAGTGCCTTTGAGCAAGGCACCTCACCCCACATTACTCCAGGGACTGTAGACAAAATAACTAAGTGGCTTTGGATAGAATAGTCAGCCAGCCAGTTTCTCATAGCATCTATCATGTTTGCCTGGCACCTAGATCACTTTTTTATTGTGGATGTGTGCACCCTTCACTTTCAGAGGAAATATTTTGTACACTATATTGAAATGGATATTACTAAATGAGTTCAATTCTATTCAGCTCAGCGGATTCTGAAGCATTTTCAACTGTGAGATTTGCATAACTTCAACTGTCAGAATTCATAGTTGTATATTGCCAATCAGAAACACACACTTGATAACAGGGCGGGGCCTGATTATATCCAGTGGGCATTTATGATTGCCGGCAGGAACCTGCAGCAATCAGGAACCGGCTGCCCTGATTGGAACCGGCAAGCACAAATGCCCACTGGATATAATTAGACCCCGCCCTGTTATCAAGTGTGTGTTTCTGATTTCTATGTGTGCTATTGGTTACAAAATTGACAGTTAAAAATCATGTCATGATGTCCACATTTAGGCTTTCATGCCCGCCCCATTGGGACCCCGGTTGGAGTCTGGACGGGGTCATTTCCCAATCCTCCCCCATCTTTCTCCCACTCATTTCCTGTCAGCATCTCACACTTTCCTGTCAATAAAGGCATAAAAAGCCCCTAATATATATATATATATAAAAAAAGGAAATCATGTCCTGTCATGTGCAGGTACAGGGCACCCTCCTCTGAGACGTCGGGGGCTGCGTAGCAGGTGTAATATAATGTAATACAATATAATGTAATATAATGTGATGTAATATAATGCAATATAATGTCATGTCCTGTGCAGGTACAGGGCCCGCTCCTCCCAGACGTCGGGGGCGGCGTTGCAGGTGGGCGGGCGACTGCAGAGGGTTCGAGTGCAGCTGGACCTGGACAGAGGAAGTGTGGCCTTCTGGGAGCCGTCTCACAACAACGCCCCCCTGTACACCTTCACACACACCTTCTCCGAGAGGGTGTATCCCTTCTTCTTCACCTGGTGCACGTGGTCGCCCCTGACGATCTTGCCTCATGTGGGTTCTGGTGCACGCGGTCGCCCCTGACGATCTTGCCTCATGTGGGTTCTGGTGCACGCGGTCACCCCTGACGATCTTGCCTCATGTGGGTTCTGGTGCACGCGGTCGCCCCTGACGATCTTGCCTCATGTGGGCTCTGGTGCACGCGGTCGCCCCTGACGATCTTGCCTCATGTGGGTTCTGTCACCATGAGGCAATGATAATTACAGACACCAGATGGCAGTACAGAGCCACTTCACTCATTGCAAACAGACACACACACACACACACACACACACACACACACACACACACACACACACACACACACACACACACACACACACACACGCACGCACGCACACAGTTTGAAAAACATTTTAAGCGAGTATCACTTCGTGTGTACTGATTGAAATGAAACCATTTGCATGTATGTGTGCATGTAGAGTTAAAACTATAAAATTCACATTTTTGTTGGTTTTTATGACCCTTGAACTCCTCCACATTTCCTCTTTGCTACCGCCAAAGCTTCATAGGCTAAGTGTCTTCTTCTTCTTCTTCTTTTGTTTTTTTATTCTATATCATTTCTTTTTCATGCAAAGCCCCGCAACTTACAGTAGCCTGCTACTTTAACCCCAACTCTAACATGAACACATTGCAGAAAAGACACAACACACAACAGAGGGGAGGCAGTGCAAGAAGATCCTGTTCATAGGCAAGAGATTTGAACGTCGATGATAATCAGTCTACTTGTTTATAGGCCTACTGCAGCCACGGACATTATGCGCAATGCACATCACTGTTGCACACAAACAAACGTTTGTAAGGGGATGAGGTAAGACCTGCCTTGTGCAAGCAGGATGAATAATAATTAAAAAAAATTACTGTTAAAGTGAATTTTGTGTTTTTGTTTTTTTCTTAGAATAAATGTCTGCCACACAACATCAACCAAAGCGTTGACCAAAGTAACTTACAAGGAAGATGTTCAAGCAAGTACAGTAGGGTCAGCACAGAGTATAGGCTATAGCAGTATTACAAAGGCAAAGTGCAGTAACTAGGCCTACATCAACGCTGAAACTGAGAAAAATGCCTTCAACGCCTTGGTGTTGGATATTGTCGTTACTGCAAATTTGACATGGCAATACATCATGTATCTCTAAAACATATTTGGACCATAAGGCTTTGTTACAGGATAAAGGAGGTGTAATCAACTCAAAACTTTAAAAAATCTTTTTTTTTTGACAAAGTATGTGGTTACTGCACTTTGCCTTTGTAGGGCAATGAACAGATAGAGAGCAGAACAAATACTGGAATAGCCTATAGGTTAGTAGGCTACCCATGATTTAAGTAGGCTACATGAATAAATAGACCTAAATAAACATATTTGACTGGAACATTGGAGTTTGGTCCATTTCTGAGGTAGTTAGGTTGTGTTAAATTTGGCTAACATGACTAGGCATATGCCATTCCACAACTTTGCCCAAAGCCTATGCCTTATTTGGACCATGAGCCATAACATAGGCCTATGTTTTCTTCTAAAGAAGATGGATCTGTTTACACAGAGGTAAGCAAGTTAGAAGAAATCGGATGAAGGCAGTATTGTATTACATCAAAAACACAGACAAGAAGTCAAAAATGATGGATGAGGCCGGGTTATACTGATGGAAAACCATTAAAATGCTTTTTATTTATTTATTTATTTATTTTTAAATTCAGATAATGTTCGCTACCACGACTTATTAGTTTTTTTCTTCACAGTGATTACCTCTTGCTGCTGATTGGTGTATCGCCTAGATATCCCGCCTATAGCGTCTTTTAATTGGATGCCATGTTGTCAATCATTTGCGTGCGTGCTGTGTGTACACTTCCGATGCCGCATGCTCAGTCTCTCTCCATCCTCTCCTTCAGTGGGACCGACAAAGTCATGAAAAGTGCCGTGGGTTCTGCAGCTTGACGGAATTTCTTCTACGACTGCCACAATTTGGGACAAGATTGAGTAAGTTTGAAGTTATCTGTGCAATAACGTTAAAACAAGCGTGAACATCCTTTGAACTGTCCAAGAACACCATCTCTTCGCTTGGCCAAAGTGATGTGCACTGTCCGTAGGTTGCACATCATGTGTAGTGTAGTGCAATAACAATGCCTCGGTCCACCCTACTAGCAAACTACTGTACTGGGTTAATATTGAAGCACCGGCACCTGGTCAAAGGTAGCCTAAATGTATAATAGATTTTTTTTTAACAACATAGATCACGGTCATGTGCATGTCATCATGGTACATGATGTAGGCTTTATTTATGGAGCCTGTGGCTTGAGACAAATGGCATTTGGTCGTCGAGACAGCTGTGGCCTATCAGTTGCCTGGTTTTACATCCCATAATCACTCATTTGATCCAAGCAACAGCCAGCTGTGAATGAGCTGTAACTGATGAATGAATCAGTTAGCCTAGGCCTACTCTGTTTAAGCCATAGTGTAAGAAGGAAGCTGAAACCATAACCAGGTTTTGATTTTCTTTACTCGGGAGTGCAGGTGGGGACGGTGGGGAGTCTGGGACATACCCCAAAATAGCATACCTGGACATTTTGCCATTGTAAAGTCCACATCACTTTCCAAGCCAAAACCTACACCTTTGGTATTGACACTTTGCACAAGATAAGTCCCCACTGTCTTTTTTGTCATGTTTTATGTCAGCAGGTGGGCCAACATTACCCCCGTGTGTTACAGGAAGTGCATCTGCTGTGAGGTGACTGTATTAGAGCTTCAGTCTGTTGGTTGTCACTAGTGATGTCAACAATTAATCGATGAATTGATTAAGGCGTTGATCGATTAAAAACTATTAGGCTACTACTCGCAATTAATTGCCAGCTTGACTGGAGAGAGAGAGAGAGACCCAGGTGAAGAGGGGTGTGAAGAGTGGGAACATTTCAATCACCTTTTGGATTAAAGAATATACATTTAAATGTATCATTATAATCACATTTTAATAAAAATATTTAGATTTAAGGTCAGTCAATTAACAATTAATGACTTAATGACTTGCATCCCTAGTGGTCACCATGGCCTCAAATGGTCTGCATGAGGAGGACCTGACCTGCACGGTGTGCTGGGACATCTTTACGGACCCGGTGGTGCTCTCGTGCAGACACAGCGTCTGCAAGGGCTGTCTGGAGAACTACTGGAGCGAGAAGGAAGAGAACGAGTGTCCACTCTGCCGCCGGAGGTCTTCCCGCGACGACCCCCCCGTCTGCCTCCCCCTCAAGAACCTGTGCGAGGCCTTCTGGAAAGAGCGCGCCAGGCCCGAGGAGTGGTGCTCAGAGCACAGCGAGAGGTTCAAGCTCTTCTGCAAGGACGACAAGGAGCTGATCTGTGTGGTGTGTCGAGACTCGAGAAAACACAAGAGTCACAATTGTAGCCCGATTGAAGAGGCGGCCAAGGAGATCAAGGTTAAGTTTAGGGATTTTTTTTAAAGGTGCACTGTGTAATATTTTTGCTAGTTTATTTCCAGAATCTAACTCTTAAAGGAACACTGTGCAGGAAATGGTCAAAAAAGGTACTGCAACTATGCTGCTCATTGAAACTGGGCTGCCTATTGCCAAATTTGATCTTTATATGAAAGTTTACTAAGTAATAAACAAATATTTATATCCCCGAAACGTGGAGCGTCAGGGATGTAATGGTTTTGCGTGCACCGCCGCCGCCGCCGCGTCCGCCGCCGCCGCCGCGTAAGGTCTTTCGTGTTAACGCGATAACTTTTGAACGGATGTTTGGATTTGTCCCAGATTTGGTGTGTGAATGCTCTAGGGCAGGTTCATGAACTGATTCGAGTTTGGAGGTCAACAATTTCAAGATGGCCGAATTCAAGATGGCCGAATTTTTGTTTGGCCCATTACTTCTGACCGGGTGGATGGATTTGTCCCAGATTTGGTGTGTGAATGCTCTAGGGTGGGTTCATGAACTGATTACAGTTTGGAGGTTAACACTTTCAAGATGGCCGAATTCAAGATGGCCGAATTTTTGTTTGGTCCATAACTTCTGACCGGTGGATGGATTTGTCCCAGATTTGGTGTGTGAATGTTCTAGGGTAGGTTCATGAACTGATTACAGTTTGGAGGTTAACACTTTCAAGATGGCCGAATTCAAGATGGCCGAATTTTTGTTTGGTCCATAACTTCTGACCGGGTGGATGGATTTGTCCCAGATTTGGTGTGTGAATGTTCTAGGGTAGGTTCATAAACTGATTCGAGTTTGGAGGTCAACAATTTCAAGATGGCCGAATTCAAGATGGCCGAATTTTTGTTTGGCCCATTACTTCTGACCGGGTGGATGGATTTGTCCCAGATTTGGTGTGTGAATGCTGCAGGGTGGGTTCATGAACTGATTACAGTTTGGAGGTTAACACTTTCAAGATGGCCGAATTCAAGATGGCCGAATTTTTGTTTGGTCCATAACTTCTGACCGGGTGGATGGATTTGTCCCAGATTTGGTGTGTGAATGCTCTAGGGTAGGTTCATGAACTGCTTTGAGTTGGGAGGTCAACACTTTCAAGATGGCTTGAATTTCAAGATGGCGAATCTTTTTGTTTGGTCCATAACTTCTGACCGGTGGAGGTGGATTTTTGTGTGTGTGAATAACTCTAGGTGTAGGTTCATGAACTGATCGAGTTTGTGAGGTCAACAATTTCAAGATGGCCGAATTTCCAGATGGCCAAATTTTTGTTTGGCCCATTACTTCTGACCGGTGGATGGATTTGTCCCAGATTTAGTGTGTGAATGCTGCAGGGTAGGTTCATGAACTGATTCGAGTTTGGGAGGTCAACACTTTCAAAATGGGGGAATTTTATTTGGCCCATACTTCTGACTGGGTGGATTGATTTGCCGGTAACTCCTTAATTTAATGGTTCACCATTTCAGTGAATCTACCATATCAGGTAGGCTACAGAGTATAACCAGTGTAACAATATCTAATACCATCTAATACTACTCTAATACCAGTGTAAAAAATAGGCAATACCAGGTAGGCCTACAGTGTAATAACCAGTGTAACATATGTAATAAACCATGTAATACTAGGTACTAGTGTAGTGTACAAATATGCAATACCATGTAATACCACTTACACACAAATAGCCTACATGATATAAGTACAAAATTGGTACATGGTGTCACACTGGTATGACGTGGTATTAAATATTGTTACACTGGTTATTACACTGTACCTAATGTGGTATATCCACTGTAATAGTGAACCATTAAAACAGTGTTACCATTTGCCCCATTTTTTCCTTCATTTTCACAATAGTCATTTGGTTTTAAGCCTATGCACGTCATTGATCTATGTATAGATATTAAATATATTTATTTTCTATTTTGTATTTATCATAAACGTTCATGAAAAGGTGGACGGGAGTGGTAGGAATGATTGGGGACTGGAAGCGTCGCGTTTCGGGGATATACCTTAAGCAGTCGAAGGCGACTGCACAGGCAGTCTAGTTTCTAGTATGGTACAAGTAGAGTCATTTTTGCAGCTAAAAATTGCTATTTTTGGAAATTCAAAATGGCGGACCATGGAGAAGATCCCCCTTTTCATGTATGAAAAGTGTTATTTTTCCAGTCACAATGAATACTTAGAAATTGATGGTGGTGGTTAGTATTCATGAAAAAGGTAACATTAGTGAATGGGCAGCATGAATTCTGAAAATAAACAATAAAAATCTCACACAGTGTCCCTTTAAGTATTCATTATGACTTGGAAAACTGCACTTTTCATACATGAAAAGGGAGATCTTCTGCATTGTCCACCATTTTGAATGTCCAGAAACAGACATTTTAGTTGCAAAACGTACTGTACTTTGGTCATACTAGTAAATATTAATTCATTATATAGTAAATATTCATGAAAAGATCAAATTCGGCAGTAGACGGTTCAGTTTCTAAGAGCGGTATTGTTGCAATACCTACCCAGGTGAAAAACCCATATACTTAAAGTGTACTGTTTTTGACCGTACTTAGTACAAAGTGTACTATTTTCGGCGATTTAAAGTGCGCTTCATTGCACTATTAGTGCGCTGAAGCACTACTAAAGCAGTACTTCAGCACACTTGCAGCACACTGAGGATGCTAAATTGGCACCGCTTTTGGACAACTTTAAGTGCACTACAAGCATACTTTTGAAAGTATGCTCCAAACACGCTTTTCATGCATTCGTATGGGAATAAGAGTGTGCTTGAGTACACTTCTATGACATTTTATTGTTACTAGAAGTTCAATAAAAGTATATTAACTTCATGCTTCTTTGGACTACATTGGAACATTTTAAGTCTGTAAAAAGTATATGATATTAAGTATTGTAAATATATAACAGGTATGCTTGAAGTATATTTACAGTACACTCCCAAGTACATTAAATAATATAAATGTAATATTACAATCCATGCTGGTCCTTACAGCTTGGACATTACACACAGCCACATGTCACAGTAGTGATACAGTAGTGATACACTATGCATGCCTAGCACAACTGACATTTACAATCATTGCATTGCTACAGAGATTTCAGATACACATTTCACTTTATATCAATCTTATTCCACCTTCCTGCAGTCAATCACTTCAATTAATCACTAATGGTGACCCTCTATTCTTTGTTTGAGCAACCAGTTCCAACTTACCTCCCACCATAATATCATGGGAAGTGTGAGCCTATATATACCAGAACATATACGTAACCATCATAATGACGGTGGGAACATGGTCATTTTTTGTGTAGCACTTAAACATTTTAAAACTCCTACAATAAACATAGAATATAACAATGAGTAATATTTTCATGCAAACCAAAAATATTCCTTCAGGATAAATGGCTTTCTGTTTCAGAAATTTAGCTCCAAGAAGTGCGTTGCATGATGGGACATGTATGATGGTGCATGATGGGTAAATGCACTTTGTGTAAGCACACTTTGAAGATATTTGGGTGAAGTACAATCATGGTGCACTTAGAAAAAGTATACTTGCAATATGTTAAAGCGATTTACTTTAAAGCGCACTATAGAAAATCACACTTCGAAGACATTTGGGTGAAGTGTAATCATATTGCACTTTAAACAAGTACAATTGCAATATGTTATTAAAAAAATACACTTTTAGTAAGTTCACTATTAGAACACTATTAGTATATTCCTCTAAATACACTTTAGCCAAACATCTTCGAAGTCCACTTGAAGTATGGTTCGCTAAGTGTACTTTCTTTGAGAGCAACTTAATTACATCTAATTTTAAGTACACTTTAAATAAGCATATTGTAAACATACTTTTTCTTAGCACAAAAAGCACGAGTGCACTTTTAACGTGCTAAGTACACTTCAGTCATGCTTTTATTGTACTATATTGAGCCACTTTTTCACCTGGGTACTCTGGACACCATCCTACACAGTGGACCTGTAACACTTTATTTTACAGCCATGGCAAGAAAAAAAAGAGATGACTGAAGCAGTCTGTTTGTTAAAATGTCTTTATTACTGTTTTTTCACCTCTCAGTTCACTACTGAATCCTGTAATCTGTGCACAATTTGGCAGGTCCGGAGTCCCTCTGCATGAAATCAGAATGACCAGGCTTGAATTTTCAGCCTTCAAGTTAAGGCAAAGGACGCGCTCAACTTCTTGGAAAAACGAAAGTCTTTGGGTGCGCGATAGAATGTATCAACTTAAGGAAGAAAAATCCGCACTCACAAACTGCGTCTCATTATTTATTTATATTACCACCATGTCCAAAAAGCAAACGCGTTTCGGCTATCAAGTAATATACATTAATAATGTGACGCAGTTTGTGAGTGCGGATTTTTCTTCCTTAAGTTGAATTTTCAGCCTAACATTTAGGATTTCATTTTTTTTTCAAAGGCGGCAGAAATCGAGAAGGCACTGAAACCATTGGAAGACAAACTTTGGAAATTTCAAAATATGGAGAGCACCTGCCAAAGTATGGCAGAGCACATCAAAGTAAGTACCGACAGAAGAGTATTTAAGTATTTGAATCCACTTCTGAATATAAATGGGTAAGCGGGGGGTGGGGGGGGTGGATTGGGGGTAATTAATAAGTGCTCTCCCCCAGTGCTCTCCCCCGTCCTCCTCCATGACTGAGGTGGCCTGAGCATGACATGGCTCCCTTAAATGCAGTTTAGCAGTGAGCACAGCGTGCTGTAGAGCAGGGGTTCCCAACCTTTTTCAACTTGGGGCCCACTCGAAACTGTCAAAATGTTCGGGGCCCACCTCTGACCCAATTAAGAATAAAACTCAAATAAATCAACAGCAACACACACCAAAATATGATTATTATTTTTGGAAAATGATTTCAAGGCCCACTTGGAATACCTTCAGGGCCCACAGGTTGGGAATCACTGCTGTAGAGAGCTGTAATCACAAGGAGTTTCCCAGGTGCGCTTTCACTAATGAACGTACTTAAACCATTTCAGAGACAGGCCGAAAAAGCAGAGCCTTTGATCAAGAAGGGGTTTGAGAAACTCCGGTCGTTTCTGGAAGAAGAAGAAAAGAAACTTTTAAATAACCTGAAGAAGGAGGAGGAAAAGAAAACCAAGCTGGTGGAGGAGAAGAAGGACAGCATGGGCAAGAAAATCAAATCTCTCTCGAGCAAAATCAAGACCATCAAGAAAGAGATGGAAGAGATGGAGCCAATCACCTTCCTCAGAGTAAGAGACAAGTCAGTTAGGGATGCACCGATTCCGGTACTGGTATCGGTATCGGCACCCGATACTGCTCATTATACTCGTACTCGTACTCGTCAAGCACTTGCCGATACCAAGAACGATACTGCTATTACACAAAACAATGCAAAATCTTGTCACGTTCTGTGGACTTGAAAGCAGCATGGAAAAAAGTGCCACCTCCTGCATTTACTAACATTTAAATCTACATGGAAATGGACAATAAAAATATCACAGGTGGAAAAAAACAAGGCCATGCATTTATTTTCATTGTATTTTGATGGGAAAAGGTATCAGTATCGGTACTCGATATGGGCAAGTACACACATTTATGTACTCGTACTTGTATCGGTTTTCAAAAAAGTGGTATCGGTGCATCCCTAAAGTGAGTCATATTGCGTAGCAAGACACTGAGGGTGTACATCTCCACAGAAAACAGTACATCATTGAAGCTTCAGTCATAGATGGAGTTGTCAGTGTAATCAGCAGTGATGGGCAAAATCGATTCATTAATTGCAATCCAGAACCACATATTACAAATGACGCTGTTTTACCTGTCCAATTAAGCCAGGTAATCATTCAACCAGCCAATCACCTGGCTAAATAGGACCAAGTGGAACTAGATTGGAACTAATGAATCCATTTTGTCCATCACTGGTAATATGCGCTACTGTTTTGAATGATTGACAGACTCATACATTTTGTACCTCCGCCAAGGAGGTAATGTTTTCGGTCGCGTTGGTTTGTCGGTCTGTTTTTTTGTTTGTCAGTCTGTTCGTTTGTCAGCAGCATAACTCAAAAAATAATCAACGGCTTTGGACGAAACTTTTTGGAGTTATTAATGACCCAAGGAACAAGTCATTAAATTCTGGTGGTGATCCGGATCATGGACCGGAACCAGGACTTTTTAAAAGATTTTTCACCATTGCTGGCCTATATATCTAGACGCCCCTAGTGACCAGAAATTGAATTGCGGGGACTCCATGAAAAGAAGGCAGAGAGATTTAGGGTGTAACACAGTCAAATGTTCTATCAAGCAGCTTCCTTGGCGGAGGTCTGCACTCTCTGAGTGCTTCTAGTTTCCCACTGCTTTTTAGGGTATTTCAGAAAGCCGATTTCGGACCTTTCTATGATCTGAGTTAGCTACCAGGTGCCAACGACAGAACTCAAACCTGACCCATTGAGCCGTAGGAAATTAGAGATTAGATTAGCCATTTTGGTCTGATTGGCTGATAATGTGCAAGGACGGGATAATGGAATACTATTGGATACTAGGATTTCACAACCATTATGTGAAGATTGATGCATCTTTTTTTTAAAAAGAATGTTTTGGGGGCTTTTTGGGCCTTTATTATGACAAGCTAGTGTGAGAGGAGACAGGAAATGAGCTGAAGAGAGATATGGGGTAGGGCTGGGAAATTACCTCGGCCGGACTCGAACCGGGGTCCCCATGGGCATGCAAGCCCAAATGTGCGGGCTTATCGCCCCAAGATTGATGCATATCTACATGCAACTGGCTATTAACCCTAATTTATTTTTCATTGGTGTTTGGTGATCACAGGAATTTGAAGATGTCCTGAAAAGGTAAGACACGCTAGTGTGGCACAGTTTACAGATTTCCTGTACAGTTTGTGGCCTTTGCACGTGGTGAAGTCGTCTCCTCCTGACTCTGCCTTGTGTGAACAGAGCTCTGGGCGACACTGAGGAGGAGGCTGAAGACCTTTCTGGATGCCTGATTGACATGCCAAAGCACGTGGGCAACCTAACCTTTGAGATCTGGCGTAGCATGAGGAACATCTGCCCGTATAGTGAGTACCTTACGCCTGAGATACATGGGTGCTTCCAAAGTGGTAGAAGCGTGCCATTCCATTATTTTCCGTTGGGACGCGAGGCGAGAGGTGGTGACATAGGGAAGCGAGGGTGGTGGGCGGTGGGCGATAAAGTTGAGCTTGGCTGAAAAATGTAGCGGCACCGCGAAGCGTTAACCAATGGGAGAGCTTTCAACGCTGTGACGTCACGTGCGTCACCAGCAGTACTGGGATATTTAAAAATGGAGGCTGTTTTGATTTCGGTGGTGTCAAATCTGCCGATCGTTTTTCACAGAGGGATTTAAAATGACCAATATATATAAGGTGACCAATATATTCGCTCCTGTTTCATCATCTTTATTTGTACATACAGTGTTTGTGATTGAAGAGAGACGGTTGTTTGACCACAGCATTTGCTAAGCTAAGCTAAATTGACCGGGAAACAATGCTACGTCACCACGCGAGGCGAGCGAGCGAGCAGGTTGAGAGCGTATGGAAAATACATCCATGTATCACAGCCGTTAGAATGGGACCTCTCATCTAGCAGATTACCAGTGCTCTCCCCCATCCTCCTCCATGACTGAGGTACCCTGAGCATGGAACTGACCCGCCGCACTGCTCCCTAGGCGCGCCATTGAGGGCTACCCCCTTGCACGGGTGAGGCATAAATGCAATTTTGTTGTGTGCAGTGTGCACTTGTGTGCTGTGGAGTGCTGTGTCACAATGACGATGGGAGTTGGAGTTTCCCAGTAGGGCTTTCACTTTCACTTAGAATTAGTGAGTACCTTAGAATGGGACCTCTCATCTGCCAGTATAGTGAGTACCTTAGAATGGGACCTCTCATCTGCCAGTATAGTAGTTAGAGATGTCCGATATTGGCTTTTTTGCCGATATCCGATATGCCGATATTGTCCAACTCTCAATTTTCGATTCCGATATCTACCGATGCCGACATACAAGTATGTGGGTTATTTTTCCTCATAACAAATTTTAGGTAACATTACAAATCTGCTGTTGTGGAACAAAATATGCTTAATTTTATTGTAATGCCCCACTAGATGCATTCTCGGATGCAACAAAGCTTTCCAAATATTAACATCGTCTGTGCAAAATAGAAAATTAATTAAGGAGAAACGTGTACAGTAATTCAAGCATTATTATATCGGGTTTGATAGGTCATAAATCTGATACCGATATTTACTGATATTACATTTTATGCTATTATCGGGCCGATAATATCTGCGGGCCGCTATTATTGGACATCTCTAATAGTAGTGAGTACCTTAGAATGGAACCTCTCATTTGCCAGTATAATGAGCACCTTAGAATGGGACCTCTCATCTGCCAGTATAGTGAGTACCTTAGAATGTGACCTCTCATCTGCCAGTATAGTGAGTACCTTAGAATGGAACCTCTCATCTGCCAGTATAATGAGTACCTTAGAATGGAACCTCTCATCTGCCAGTATAATGAGTACCTTAGAATGTGACCTCTCATCTGCCAGTATAGTGAGTACCTTAGAATGGAACCTCTCATCTGCCAGTATAGTGAGTACCTTAGAATGGAACCTCTCATTTGCCAGTATAATGAGCACCTTGGAGTACCTACCAGTGCACCTTGGAGTCCATAGCCCAAGCTGAAGTCAAGGTAGAGTTAGTGTGGCACCGATACCATGTAGCTTCTTAAGCCAGGCTCAAACTACACGATTAGCGATTGTGTGTCCGATGTTGGCGTCGGGGTGCACCGCACACTAGAAGAGAATCGCAACTGTCAATCTTGTCGCTGCTCGCAGCCACCGAGACAATGCCCGACGTTCTATTTCCAGTCGCAAATATCAAACACTGTTTGATTTCTACGACTTGCGATCGGCGACTCTTTGAGCTGCCAAAGTTCTATCTCAGAACGTCGCTCACGACGAGGAAATCTTTCCCGACAATCGCTTGCGATGGTCCTGGGGGGTAACGTTCCAGCGATTGTCGTAAGGGGGGTTTTCAGCCGAGAATCGGCGCGATAGTTGTGTAGTTTGAGCCAGTCTTTAATTAAGCAGTGCAATGGAAGAGAGTAGGGCTGGGGCAATTAATCGACTATAAAAATCGACAAGAATTTTCATAGTCGACTAATCGTTTCATTTAATTCAATGCTTTTTTTACTTACTTTACTTATGCTTTATTACTTTACTGAAACCTAAAATTGTCCAGCACGTATGAATTGGACGTTGTATCTTGGAGTAAATAAGCTACTATCATGATTTAAAGCTCATTGTGAGCTCAGGGACCTAATTTTAACGGTTTCTTTCTTTTCCCCCAATTTCCTTGAAGATTAAAGTGCTAGAGTACTTGTTTGACTAATCGACTATTTAAAATAAATAGTTGATAGATCAATCAGGAGAAAAATAATCGTTTAGGACAGCCCTAGAAGAGAGTACTTCTTCTAGAGTACCAAGAGAGTACTTCTAGCCGAAAGCCCAACTGGGACAGCTCCAACTCCCTTTGTCATTGTGACACAGCACTCCACAGCACACAAGTGCACATTGCACATAATTGAATTGCAGTTTATGCCTCACTCCTGCAAGGAGAAGCCCCCAATGGCGCCCCATGGGGAGCAGTGTTGCGGGACGGTACCATGCTCAGGGCACGTCAGTCATGGAGGAGGATGGGGGAGAGCACTGGCTGATTACTCCCCCCACCAACCTGGCGGGTCGGGAGACGAACCGGGCCGCAACATTTGGGCTACAAGTCTGACACCCTAACCGCTTACCCATGACTGCCCCGTGCTACTGTGTACCTTTTTGATAGTTTTATTGAGATGTAGTGAGAGAGTGGCGAGTAGGCGAGCAAGCAAGAAGCTAGTAAAAAGCAACGATGTGTGTATACGTAGCTTTAGTGAAATGTAATGTATTGTTAAGTTAATGTATCTGTAAGTTAATGTAAACCTCCTATAAACCTGTGTACTGCCACTTCCTTTGTCAAACTTGCAATGATTGTACTGTATCGCTTGTATACTGCGCTCTGTATTCACCCCACACACACTCGACTTGCTTTGCGTGCAAGGACACGCAAAGCAAGTCATGTGTTGCACCCGCCTCTACAGGTCCAGTGCTGTTGAACCCCAACACTTCCTGTAGCTTAACGGTACTGTCTGATGACCTGACGACTGTGGAGAACACTTACGGGAGACTGAATCTTCCAAGCAACCCTGAGCGGATCAGCTGCGTCCTGGGCTCTGAGCCCGTCATAGACTACCACTACGTCTGGGAGGTACGCTACTACAGACCAATGACCGTACAGTAGTTATATGCACCATAGAAGATGTTTACACTTACCTGTACACTTTTTAAAAACGTGAAAACGCTAACTTTTTAGAATGAATAAGACATGTGACTCATAATATGATATTTGTACATCCATCTCACCACCCAGGATTAACCAATTGTGTCCTGGAGCGACATATACGCTGCATTAAAGGGGTATGCCACTATTTTGGGGCTTAATACAGTTAAAATCGTTGGCCAGGGTTTATAAAGGTGGTAAAGTGTCTTATTTTTCATGTAAGCCGATGTCTTGCTTTAAGACAAGTTAAAAGAGGGAGCATGTCGCTAAGCTAGTGAAAGTCAATGGATCCGTGTAGCATTGTAGCATGCTACACGGATCCATTGACTTTCACTAGCTTAGCGACATATTCCCTCTTTTAACTTGTCTTAAAGCAAGACAATGCTTAACATGAAAAATAAGACACTTAACCACCTTTATAAATCCCAGCCAACGATTTTAACTGTATTAAGCCCCAAAATAGTGGCATACCCCTTTAAGCTTCTTGAGATTTGAGCTGTTTTATGTGGGTGTGTTAGAGCTGAATGAACACATTTTAATGCAAAATGAAGGTTCTAGTTTTTAAATGCAACTCATTTCATGTTTGTATGTGCTTCGGAGATTGAGATATTTAGGTTTTAATAGGGAGAGGGCACCTTTTCCCCAAAAGGACTTAGGCTGGCCGCACACTGGCTCCGACAGCACTGTGGCGCACTTTTGCTTCCGACAGAATTCGGACCCCCAAACCCAATTTCACTCGAACATTGCATTGATAGTCAATGGGCGGCGCTGACAAAATAGAACTTGTCTCTAATTGCTATCCGACATCGGTGAATGTCCGCGGACATCGGCGCCAGTGTGCGTGGTTCGATTGAAAACAATGGATTCGAATTTTAGCTGAGCAGTGCGCAGCACTTTGTCGGAGCCGGTGTGCGGAAGCCCTTAGGCTAAAATGGGTTAAGGGATTGTTCACTATCTGTGAAAAAGTCTCATTTCCCCATCGCCGCCCGTTATAAAAGTCTCCTCTCAAGTCTCCTAAAGGGGTGTTGCCTACATCATAGGATGAAACGGGAATGAGCTTTAAGCTAGTCGTTTCTCCCTTTAGAACTTCTTAGGTAGTTTTGGTGGTTTCTGGTGGTTTTAAACAGTCAGTATTCAGTTCAACAGAAGCTCAGGAATATTTCGTTGACATGTGTGAATCAGTGTTCTGCAAACTGAATATTTTCAGAGCGTGGCCACATTCGGAATGAATAAAGGTTTTTTTTTAGCAGAATGAATATTGCAACCACTCTGTTTATTATTCTGAATATTCATCACACTGCTTCCTTGCTGTGATTTTTATTTGCCAAAACTCTTTGAAGTCACAGTGTATGATTGTTGCATTTCATTAACCACCCTCTTCACTAGGTGCAGGTCAATGCGCACAAATACTGGGACATCGGCGTCATCAAGGCGAAGAAAGTGGAAGGAGCCAACCTCTGGAGCAGGGTGACGTGTCTTCGCTCTCGCAGCGAGCAGTTTTCCTCCACGGCGCGTCACTCCATAGAGGTTGCGGGAACGTCCACTCCCCTGACGCTGGACGAGCCCCCAGAGACCGTCCGAGTGGAACTGGACCAGGAGGAGGGAACGCTGTCTTTTTACGACGGCAAGAGCAAGCTGCTGCATGCTCTAGAACATGATTTCACTGAGGACGTATTACCCTTTTTTGATTCCTACCACCAGAAGGAGCCGGTGAAGTTCCTTCCCATCGACCCGTGGATTTCACTGGACCCGTGTGCATACATGTTAATGGTCTAGGGTGCGCTGAACTACAGGCGTTGGACAAAATAACTGAGGCATTTTAGTGTGGGATGTTTCATGGGAAGTTTCAAGATTCAAGTGGACCAGAGAGTTAATCCTGTTGGATGTGGTTCGTCCTTCTTGGTGGTATGCAAACATTACCTTGGATACTGTTGCTCTTGATTAGGGATGCAAACGATTAATTGATTAATCGACTTTAATCGAGCAATGTGTTAATTGATTAAAAACCATTAATTGCCAATTCAACTGACAAAGAGACCCAGGTTAAATGGGCATGTGAAGAGTGTGTGTGAGGAGGGGTGTGAATAGTGGGAATATTTAAATCACCTTTGGATTAAAGAATTGAGATAGAATTCATTTAAATGTAGTATTTTATCTCACTTTTTAATTAAAATTTTTAGATTTTGTAGTTTTCTTTTTTAAGAAACATTGAGATTTCGGGGGAAAACGCCGCTTATCAATTAACCGTAAGTCGATCGATAAGGCAATCAACTAATGATTAATGAATTAATCGATAATTTGCATCCCTACTCTTGATACATCACAAAGACTCGCTGTCTCAGTCAAAGATGCAACAGTTACACTCTCACCAAGAATTTCTCCTTTTTGAACTCTGATAGGTCAATCATAATGTTGTGTGCATTGCAAAATTTTGAGGAAAAACTGTGCTCTTATCCTGCTAATTGAACCCTCACACTTCACTTTACTGGTGCAATGTGCAATTAATGAAGATTGGCCAACAGGCTGGTCCACCTGAGCCATGAAACTTCCCACACTAAAATGACAAGTGTCTCAGATATTTTGTCAAACCCCTGTATGTCTACAGGAATTTAGACTACAACGAGATGAGTAGCCTACACCTTTTGTTGTTATGACTATTCGTTTGTCTTTGGCCTGGAAGCAGCTTTATACGGGTGCCACACGTGCCACATTTTTCAGGAAGGTGATTATGATGTGTTATGAAAGTTCCAACATGTATGAAACGTTAGACGCAAAACTGAAGAAAATCCAAGGCACTCTCCTTTTGAAAAAGTTAAACCGCCTTTATTGTGATGGCTTTGTCATGTTAGGCATTTAACAGACTCCCTGAAGAAGACATGTCTGCCGAAACGCGTTGGGGTCTTTTAAATGTCTAACATGACAAAGCCATGTAGCCATGTCCGTGTAGCAGGCTACAATGCTACACGGATACATTGACTTTCACTAGCTTAGCGACATATTCCCTCTTTTAACTTGTCTTCAAGCAAGACAACGCTTAACATAAAAAATAAGACACTTTACCACCATTATAAACCCCAGCCCAACGATTTTAACTGTATTAAGCCCCAAAATAGTGGCATACCCCTTTAAAGGAGAGTGCCTTGGATTTTCTTCAGTTTTGCGTCCTCTTTTTTTTCCCTATCCAAAGAGCACCTCAACCAAACTTTTTCCAGTCCAGAGAGCGCTCCTAAACTAACTTTTTTGATTTATGAAACGTTGTTCGGACAGTGATTCGTATTTGATGGAGTAAATTGTGCGACTGCTACAGTGACTAACCGCATTGCCAGGCTGGCATTATGCTACTGTGACTCCACTTATACTGTAACTGCATTGCCAGGCTGGCATTATGCTACTGTGACTCAACTTATACTGTAACTGCATTGCCAGGCTGCTATTACGTTCTTGCGTACGTATCTCATGCTAGTGCATTCCGCGTGATGGTGTGAACTGCGAAGTCTTTCGAAGTTCCTCAAATGCAGCAGTAAAGCACTTTTATGCACTTTTGTCACGTGACGAGGTTTGCACAGTTTTCCTGCCTCGTCAGTGTTTTTTCTGTTGCCAGTTGCCACGGCGAATTGCTGTTTCTAAATGCGAAAATGCTCTGCTGTGCCCTGACCAAATCATCCCTAACCCTAACCTGTCAGTATAGCAATGTTTCTGCTGCTTAACTTTTGCCAAGAACAGAGAAATAAACAAGGGATTGGCGAATTTGTTGCGAAATTGTGCCCAGACCTTGTCTGAATCATAAAAGAACGCGCAAGGCAGCATGGGTACTCCCAGGCTAGCCCAGACCAAAACTATCCCCAATGTTAACCTGTCCCAGGGCGTTGTGGAGCTACTGTACGTGTTAACTTGCGGAGGCGCTGTGCACAAACACGATAGCAAATCTTACTTACTTGTCATGATGTCATGTTGGCATTGCTGACCTCTGAACCCTCATGCTTGAATGTTGTGGATCGACTGGTCATTTTCCAGAAGCCGGGATTTTATCGTGTAAAATCTTTGTTTTTCAGTAGGAAACAAAAATATGTTTGAAACCAGTGGTTCCTGTTTTGAGATTGCATTATGGAAAATAAGAAATATTCATGTTATCCCCTAGTTTGATAACTTATTCACCCTCAGTCTCCCAACATTGTTCAGGGAAGTCTCAGAATCAGTTTGATTTGAGTTGTTCCTCTGTCTGCATATGTGCTCACTAAGGTATGATGTTGAATAAATAAAATAATAATTTTGCACACATTCACTTCAATGAAAGTTTTTATTTTATATTAAATATATTACAATACTGAATGATATTGTAAGAAAAGAAAATATGGGCATTGACCGTTTTTTGTTTAAAATAGTCAGTCTATGTACAGCATACGACAGAAAGAAACGCTGTTATATAAACATCTTGCAGTACGAACTGTAGATCTGAGTCACCGCACAGCACTGGGAATGCACTGAATGGGGAATGCTGTTGACTTGGTGCAGTGGTTCCCAAACAGGGGGTCGGGACCCCCCAGGGGTTGCGGACAGAAGGGACATTAAAAAAAAGGGGGGGGGGGTAAACCTCAGTTTAACAGTTAACATGATTCCATAAATTGGTTAGTAACAATATTCACTTCTGTGACTGCTAAATGTATTTATATTTATGTATTTGTAAGTTCAAATAAAAAAATAGCAATATTAATGGACAATTGTCATTTGGAATATGGAGGGTGGGGGTTGGGAAAATATCATTAGGTGTAAAAGGGGGGTCTCTGCAGAAAAGGTTTGGGAACCATTGACTAGGTGGGTGAGAGACATGTTTGGAGGGGTTTGCTGGGGATGGAGAGGCCTGGAGCTGTGGCTTACTGCTCTGTGCTGAGCCACTTAGTTGCCAGAGGATGTCAATCCCTGGTTCAGAAAATAACAAAATTCACAAAGTTTATCTAATCAGCTCTGAATCAGCTGGGGCCTATATATACTACAAAGCTGGTTCAGGAGTAAGGACTCCAGACTCTTCTATTCTATGATTTACCTCTTAATTAACCTGGTTTACTCCTGAACTTAAGAAAGTGAGGACTCCTGAAGTGGTGGGACTCAGCACAGCACAGAGCAGGTACACACCTGGTCTTGGACGGACACACACACACACACACACACACACACACACAATGCGACGTAACATTACACATGCCCCAAATCAAACCGGACAAAGGAAACGATGTAAAATCTGTATAGCTGTTGTTGAGGTAACAGCACGTCTACTGAGCTATTGGGGCGGTAACTGCACGTCTACTGCCTCATGCCTCATCCCTCACCCCAGGCCAACACATTCATAGTGTGTGTGCAGCAGTGAAAGGGTGAGTATACACACACACACCATAGAGGCTGTAGACTTGTGTGCCAAACACACACACACACACACACACACACACACACACACAGTACTAGTGCACACACCAGAGAGGCTGTGGACTCGTTTGGATGCCATTACTTGAGTATTGCTTGAGATGCACCATCTGCAGTAGTCGTTTTGGAGACCAAAAGTAAAAGCTTTTACTTTACTAAAAGTCCCTCTGCCTCTGCTTTCAGGGAATGTATGAATTGATAGAGAGAGAGAGAGAGAGAGAGATGAAGATGGATCCCATATGCAGTCATAGAAAAAAAGTTTGCACACCCTTTGACATTTCTTACATTTCTGTCAAAATTGGTCATAAAACATGGTCTGATGTTTGCGGGAATCACAAGAAAGAACAAGACCAAGATCAGACCATGTTTTATGACCAATTTTGGCAGAAATGTAAGAAATTTCAAAGGGTGTACAAACTTTTTGCTATGACTGTACACAAAGGTAGTGTGCATCTCATCTTGGACAGATGTCATCAGTATGTCATTAGTCTGTGTACTATGGGATGGTGTGGGGGTTTCCCATGGCGTATGGGGTCAGGTACAGTACAGTGTGTGCTTGTCTGGACCGTGTGTGTGTGTGTGTGTGTGTGTGTGTGTGTGTGTGTGTGTGTGTGTGTGTGTGTGTCTGGACTTAGTGTGTGTGAATGTGTGCATGTCTGGACCGTGTGTGTGTGTGCGTGTGTCTGGACCGTGTGTGTGTGTGTGTGTGTCTGCGTCTGCACTTTGTGTGTGTGTGTGTGTGTGTGTGTATGGGGTGGAGGCATTCACGAGAGATGTCGAAAGGCATGTGTTCACAAAGATTGAAGAAAGGACAGCATCTTAGTTCAACTCAGTATTTAACAGAAAAATGAACCTATAGTAGTAGTAGTAATAATAATAATAATACATGATAATAATACATAATGCACTTAATTTTGTTGGGATGACATACAGTATATACATAACACCTGGAATTGGGGGACATTAAAAAGATTCCTTAAAAATACTTAGTTATCATTATTACTCCTCAAGGTCAATGTTGCAGTGATATTATTACGTACAGTCGTAGTGCATACAGTGGTAAAGAAAAATCGGTGCCCACATTTCAAAATAAAAGTATCCTTCATACACAAAAAGAACAGCAGGCTTCACATTTTCAAAATAAAAGCCTTCTGAGTAACAGAGTCTGGGTGACTATGAGGTATATGTACACATGAGAACCACCACATTAAAACTACTGGTCATTGTTGTCATTGTTGACGCACACGTACAGTACACACAGAAACAAACAAACAAACAAACCCTCTGAATAGTTTAGATAGATTAAATCTTATGGTGGTGAGAGATGCAGCTTTCTTATACCTAAATAAGAGGCTATTTCACAGGCAGCTATGGAAATTACATTTCTGACTGTGAGCATCTTCTTAAAAAGGCAAGTCTGTATTTGAAACATTCAACTTAAATTCAGAATGTATTAACACAATCAATGCTAGCAAATAAAATATTAAAAAGTTCAGACATCAGACATGTTTTTTTTTTCAATTATATCATATTTTCATATTTAAAGCCATCCAAATTGCCACTAGCATCAAACTACAATCCCTCAAATAACACAATTACATCTCCTCTCCCTTCTCCGTGAAATACTTCAAGTGAGACAGTTCAACCTCCAGCTCTCCACATCTAGTCATCATGTTCCCATTTTTAATCACTGCTGCCGAGATCCCTCAAGACCTCCAACACCAGAGCAAAAGAGGAGGAGACTTTTTTTTGGTAACACTTTACTCAACGTCGGAATCATAGGTATGACATGACCAGGGCCGGATGAAGGGGCTACAGGTTGCTGTGGGCACCCCCCACAGGTCTGGATTAAGACGGCCTGGGGCCCCTAGGCTACAGGTTGCTGTGGGCCCCCCCAGAAGGCAAATTCCCCAACAAATTTAGTGTACATAGACAATGTTATAATTACGAGCTAGGAATTAAGGACAACATGTCTAATGAACACAGTAGATACATTTTCAATATTGTATTGCATGTTGTCACTATTCAGCAATTATTCACTTTTGGCCAATCAAGGGCCCTCTGGCAGGTTGGGGGCCCTAGGCTGCAGCCATACCTGGCCTGTGCATTAATCCTGCCCTGGACATGACAGTGTCATATCAGAGTCATGCTCGTGTCATAAATATATATCATGTCATAAACATGTTTATTATATGGTTGTGACGTCATCTGTCGAATGCTCCATTCATTTCAACGGGGCTCCCCAACGTTCGGACGTCTGTTATTTTTCGATAACGGACGGGTTGGTCTATAACAGACCGCTGTCAATGGCAACAAGACTTTTCACTGCTAAAGCGACTTTTCAACAAGACTCTAATCAGCTGCTGTGATAGACAGCACCCGTTGTCCTGGCTACCGCTGTCAATGGCAACAAGACGTTCACTGCTAAAGCCACTGGCTTGTATACAAGTCAGTGGCTAAAGCGAATGTTTCATATCACTCCGCAGGGGGTCCGGTCTTTTGTCACTCTAATCAGCTGCTGCGATAGACAACACCTGTTGTCCTGGCTAGCCTACCTAGCTGTTGCCTAGCGGTGTTCCACAACGGCACTGTTTTGTTTTGCGCAGCAACAATCTTAACATTAAATAGGTCTAAAGAAATGTCCCCGCATGTGTGAATCATTTAAGTATATCCATATAATAAGCGGGTTAACTTTCGGCGAGTCGGTCGCTTTGTGGAATAGCAGCACTTCAGAGAGAACAAGACCCCTCCGCTCCGCGTCGGGGTCTAAAGATTCTCTCTGTCGTGCTGCTATTCCACTGTAGCGACCTTCTCGCCGAACGTTAACCCTTACTTAACTCCTTAAGAGACATTCGATTATGGAATAGCCAGCCCTAATAATGTCAACTTTTTCTTGACCATAAAACGTTTATAACATTGACACAATGTTTATGACTCTCCCATGACGAAGGCATGACTCTCTCATGACACTCTCATGTCATGCGTATGACGCTTGCGTCAAGTAAAGTGTAACCATTTTCTTCCCCTTAGCAGTGCCCCCTATGGACCATGAAGACTAAACATAGCTACAGTTAGATCACAGGACATAGCCTGCTGCATCCAGGGACCACCATTGGAACATAATAGCCCGTTTATACCAGGCGCTACCTACGAGACCCAGGTACCTGGGGTGGTTGAAGAAGTTTCGCCATGAATTCGCTTTATTCGCTCTGGACGAGCCATTGACATGTTTGATTCAGCTAATCACATAACGGCTCTGTCTTGACAGCCTGGGACATTCGTCGATATGAACGTTCCAATTGGTTTTCGCCGAAGCGCGTAATAGAAAATTCGCCTACAATTAGCTTGAGTTTAATCGTCAAAATTTGCTCTGGTTGCTCAAGAAGCTTCGCTCCTGGCGAATTCGCTCTGGTAGCTTTATTCGCCTTCCCTCCATAGAGAAATAATGACTTCGGCAGCTCAGGTCGCGCAGTTCGCGCTTGGTGTACACGGAGCTTAAGACACAGTAGTTTGGACAAAAAAATACAGCAAACTGTGACTATTTTTTCAGTGATAGTCCACCAATGACACACAGATCTGGTTTAAAACATACAGTACCCATGCTCATATCTAGGAGTTGCAGCTAATGTGACACTTGCTACGTTTACATGACGGTTTTAATTCAGAATTATTAATTCAGAATTAAATTGTTCCGTAGAATTTACTTTAATCTTTCATTTGATTCCGAATTAAGAAGTGTTTACATAACGTTTTCAAAGCGGAATTAAGCTTTATTCAGAATTAAAGTGAGTTAATTCCAAATTAAATGTCTCATGTAAACGTAGCAATTGTCTCTTTATCAGTCACGGTAACACAGGTCTGCCTGCAAAAACGCATTACTAACGTTCGGAAAACATTTGTAAAACGTTTGTAAAACGGAGGGAGGGAGAGGGGGTTAGGTTTGGGTTGGTTGGGGAGGGAGGGTGAGGGGGTTAGGTTTGGGTTGGTTGGGGAGGGTGAGAGGGTTAGGTTTGGGTTGGTTGGGGCGGAGATGTTACATTCTGCAGAGGATAATATCTACACAGTCACTCCAGGTGAAACACGTATACAGTACAGCCACACTGACACTCATACATACAGTACATACACACACACACACACGTATATGAGTAAAACGCGAAAATGAGAATTAATTACACAGGTTTAGTACACCTAAACACACACAGGCACGCGCGCGCGCACACACACACACACACACACTACAAGATGGTAGGAGGGAGGGTTCAAAAAAACACCACGTCTACCTCCTTCCACACAAAGTCTGTTTCTTGATTTTATAGAAAAGAAATGAAAAAAGAAAAGACTGATGTTCATTCGGTGTCTGAGCGTAGACCTATACATATGTACAAAGAGCATGGCGGGGAGAGGAGCGGCGGCAGGTAGGCTACATCAGGGAGATGAGCTGTTTTGAGACTGTGCTTCATGAGGCCTACACTACAGAGCTGGTTCAGGAGTACACTAGGTTAAGTTAAGAGGTAAATCATCTAGTAGAAGAGCCTAATCTGATAGAAAAGGAAGCGTTCAGGCTCTTCTATTAGATAGTTTACCTCTTGACTTAACATGGTTTACTCCTGAACAAGGTCCAGGGGTGCATTTCTCGAAACCGAAGTTGCTAACTATGTTAGCTACTTTGTTAGTTGCAATGCAATTTCCCATTGGCAACTATCGAAGTTGCTAACTGCTAACAACTACGCTTTTCAGAAATACACCCCTGGTTCTGGTGTAACCCAGGTTAAGTTACAGTCAGAGGTAAATCATCTAATAGAAGAGCCTGGAGAGTCCTTATTTTCTTATGAAAATGAAGCGTTCGGGCTCTTCTATTAGATAGTTTACCTCTTAACTTGAGCTGGTTTACTCCTGAGCCAGCTTTGTAGCAGAGGCCCTTGGAGAGGGAGTGGGGTGGGGATTGGAAGGCGGGGAAAGGGTTAAAGGAGATTTTCTTTGTTTTTCCCCTTGATTTCACATTATACCATCATGTTCTACTCTCCCCTGTAACGTGTGTATCATTTGGAGCTCTGCCGAAGATATTCGATTTGGTGAAACCACTTCCTATGGGCCATTTTTTGCAGGCACAACATATGTTGTTTGTGACGTGTCACATGATGTCACATCCGCCTTTCAAAAACTGTATTACCCGCAAAACTGACAAGTTTCGAAACAAGCAATTCACCTACGCGTTATGAATGGTAGCCTACCATAATGAATAAATTAAAAACAGCATTGTTTGTGTCTGCAAAAAATTGCCCGTAGGAAGCCATTTCATGGCCGAATATCTTCGACAGAGCTCCAATGACACACAACATACAGGAGGTGAGTAGAACATTTTGTTTGTGTATAAACGCGGTGTTATGAGGAGGGGCAAGACACTGGCAGCCAACCACGTGAGCTAATTTTTTGACCGACAGCGGTTTCCAACAGTCCGAGGTTGTGCGCAGCCAGGGTCGCGCAGCCAGGGGAAAACAAAAAAATTGAGAACCAATGTATAGTGGGAAATCAAGGGCCCAATGTCAAAAAGAAAAGCCTTTTCTCCTTTAATCAAGGGCCCAATGTCAAAAAGAAAAGCCTTTTCTCCTTTAACGTTGCAGGGTGGATAGAGGAAGGAAATGACAGGTGTGTAGTAGACGTTAAATTCCACTGACTAGACTAGCAGACAGTTCAACCCTCGGCCACATGCGGTCTCCACGGCATACGCTTGAAGGAAACAAAACAAAACTAAACAAACGAAAAACAAAACAATCATGTTTTCATCCTCATCATCAATTTAACACTTCGTTATAACACTAGGAATGGTTTAAGCTGATTTCTCTTCTTTTTTTTTCGCCTCATGCATACAGTATTTTTTTTTCTTGTTTAGTTTCTACAATGAATGCGTGCTTCCCTCCCCCCCACCCCTTAATAACCCCTGCCTGCCCTGTCTTCCCATTCGTTCTGACAGACAGGCCCACCTCCAATCAGAGAAAAGTTTGTGTCGAAGGGGGTGGGGAATACCTATCTAGGGAGCAGGCGATTGGATGGGATTCTTAGAGGAACCAAAATATCTTTGGCCGCTCGACGACTCTGCGGAGTGGGGGTGGGGGTGGGGTTGGGCGGAGGGGTGGTGTGGGCGTTTCCATGGTCGAAGTAAATGATAAAAGTCCGCAACACTGTTAATGCTCCCAACTGTTTAATGCCACAGCGTTTCGGACCTTTAACGCTGTGCCATTAAACAACTGGGAGCATTACAGTGTTGTGGACATCTATCGTTTACTACTTCGATTATTTTGTTTTGTCCAGCACCTCTGCACCACCGATGTGCTCATATTCTCTGCTTTCTTGAGTTGTCATGGTTGTCTTGGTAGGGGTGTTGCCATAGAGACATGTCTGCTCTTCATGTCTCCATGTGGTGGTGCAGCTTCCGATGTGTGCAGGACAGGTGAGCTGAGCTGAGCTTCCTGTGGCGCTACACATTGGGGATGGACAATAGCAGTGTGTAGCTGAGTGTGGGACGAGGGCTGCTCCTGTCACAGCGCCTCACGGTGTCCTGGAGGACATTTTTTCCCACTGCACCTTTTTATTCCCTCCATGAGTCATATCACCATCTTCAGCATCTTCATCTTCATCATCTTCATCCTCTGTCATCCATCCTTGTTGTTTTTAGTGTTCCTGATTTTTTTTTTCAAATTATTTTTTTAAAATCCCTTGTTTGTATAAAAGCGGACAGAAATGTAGTTCGTAAGATCTGCGTTGGAGGGGTCTCCTCTTAAATCGATGTCTCCCAGAGCTGAAAGAGAAATTATTACACAGTTTCAGTCTTTATAGTACATTTGTTTTATTATGTTACTAAATTATATACACATATCTAGTATATGTCTGTGTCTTGTGTGTATGTGTCTTGTATGTGTATGTGTATGTGTGTATGTGTATGTGTCTTGTCTGTATGTGTCTTGTGTGTATGTGTCTTGTATGTGTATGTGTGTATGTGTATGTGTATGTGTATGTGTGTTGTGTGTATGTTTAGTTGTGTGTGTGTATGTGTGTATGTGTCTTGTGTGTATATGTCTTGTATGTGTCTTGTGTGTATGTGTCTTCAAGAAACAACTAAAGACATTCCTCTTTCGAGAGAATCTACTAGACTAATGATTGAACTGGCCTTGCCCCAGGGCAGAATCCTGACATTATGTTTAGTTTAGTTTAGTTTGTGAGTGTGTGTTTGTGTGTGTGTGTTCTCATTATTTCCTCTTTATTATTAAAAAAAATAAAAAATAACAAAAAAAAACTAACCCCTCTTTGTAATTGCACTTGTTGTTCTGTATATCTCCTGTGCACTTTGTATTTGCTTGTGATGTTAGCTTGATTATGTCCTCTTCTGAAAGTCGCTTTGGTTATAAAGCGTCTGCCAAATGCAATGTAATGTAATGTAATGTAATGTAATGTGTCTTGTATGTGTATGTGTGTTTGTGTTTGTGTCTTGTGTGTGTCTTGTGTGTATGTGTATGTGTCTTGTATGTGTATGTGTCTTGTATGTGTGTGTGTGTATGTGTATGTGTCTTGTATGTGTGTGTGTGTGTATGTGTCGTGTGTGTATGTGTATGTGTGTATGTGTATGTGTCTTGTCTGTATGTGTCTTGTGTGTAGGTGTCTTGTATGTGTGTTGTGTGTATGTTTAGTTGTGTGTGTGTATGTGTGTATGTGTCTTGTGTGTATATGTCTTGTATGTGTCTTGTGTGTATGTGTCTTGTATGTGTATGTGTGTATGTGTTTGTGTCTTGTATGTGTATGTGTATGTGTGTATGTGTATGTGTCTTGTCTGTATGTGTCTTGTGTGTATGTGTCTTGTATGTGTCTGTGTGTATGTGTATGTGTATGTGTGTGTGTGTATGTTTAGTTGTGTGTGTGTATGTGTGTATGTGTCTTGTGTGTATATGTCTTGTATGTGTCTTGTGTGTATGTGTCTTGTATGTGTATGTGTATGTGTGTATGTGTTTGTGTCTTGTGTGTGTCTTGTGTGTATGTGTATGTGTCTTGTATGTGTATGTGTCTTGTATGTGTGTGTGTGTATGTGTATGTGTCTTGTATGTGTGTGTGTGTGTGTGTGTGTGTGTGTGTGTGTGTGTGTGTGTGTGTGTGTGTGTGTGTGTATGTGTATGTGTCTTGTGTGTATGTGTGTTTTCTCACTCTGGCACTCTGTCTGTTGGCTTTGCGCTCCTCGTCGGGAAGGGGGGGCAGGGGGTAGGGGTAGCGCCGACTGGAGGCAATGGACCCTGTGGAGGAGGTGGGGGACTTGGCTGGGGACAGAGTCCTACAGGACGAGAGAGAGAGAGAGAGAGAGAGAGAGGGAGAGAGAGGGGTAGGGGGAGAGAGAGAGAGAGCAAGAGAGAGAGAGTTGGGGAGAGAGAGAGAGAGAGAGAGTGTGCGTGTGTGTGTGTGTGTGTGTGTGTGTGTGTGTGTGTGTGTGTGTGTGTGTGTGTGTGTGTGTGTGTGTGTGTGTGTGTGTGTGTGTATGTATGGGTGTGTGTGTGTGTGAGAGAGAGAAAGCGCAAGAGAGAGAGGGGAAGAGAGAGAGAGAGAACGAGGAAGAGGGAGAGAGAGAGGAAGAGCGAGAGAGAGAGAGAGAGAGAGGAAATATCATCAGACATCATGTTAGGTCTTAAACACATACATGCCACAAAGAGGTGAGCTGGTGTCCACATGATCCACAGCAGTGGTCTGAACACATCTGCTCTTTACAATGCCATTAGATTTAACAACAACACAACATGACTCATAGCTAGTAAGTAAGTAGCTATTCGTCAACTCACCTTTAGCAATATTTAGTTTAAAACTTAAACCACACATGGTAGGCCCGTGTCAACATGCAAGCACCAAACACCTATGTAGAAGTGATAGCCTACGCACATAATGTGGCTACAACAGAACTAAACTAAACTGGTTGGATTTGCGGTTACCTTTTACTTGATGCCGGCGTCATACGTATGACATAACAGTGTCATAATAGTGTCAAAAGATTGTCATGACACAGTGTGCATGAACGAGTCATAAACATGATGTCAATGTCATAAACATTTTATGGTCATGAAAACCTGACATTGTTAGGCCTGTCTTTATCATAACCAAATTTCACTTAATGACAAAGTCATAATATGTTTCTGATATTGACATCATGTTACTGACACATGCAATGTTATGACACTGTTATGTCATATACGTATACGTACGCATACGTATGACACCGGCGTCAAGTAAAGTGTTACCGGATTTGCTAATACCAATAAGAGTTAAAAACAATTTGGCAAAGAACTCTAAACCTGCATATTTAGCACATTTAGCATATTTGGTTTTGCGTTAGCACCACGACGGCAGAAGAAGGCAGGAAATGAGGGAGATGAGTCACAACAGATCAGTCCAGTCACCATGGAAACCGTGAGTGTGGCGTGGCAGGATGACATGATTTTACAGACGGACATATAGTGCACAAGGGATGGAGCAACAGGGGAACACATCTAGACATGAGAAGCACATGACAAGCAAGTGTAGTCAATCAGACAGATCGCACAGAATGCACACAACAGGGTATAAGCTAACACACAGTAACAACGACCACCCACAATGCAATGCGCATGCAGAGAGATGTATGGGCTATTGAGATGAGGGAGACGGGGCTGTAAACACAAATAAGACCGTCCTACAAATGAGACGACTGAAACGTAACACAAGGGGTTAAATAAGACCGTCCTACAAATGAGACGACTGAAACGTAACACAAGGGGTTAAATAAGACCGTCCTACAAAGGAGACGACTGAAACGTTAAAAAAAAAAGCAGGTCAAACGAAACATAAATTCAGGAAAATCTGGAATCTTAAATCTAGAATCTTAAATCTTAAAAAAAATATCACACACCAACATTTTTTGCTGGAGTGCCACTACAGGTACAGACTTCATTTGTGGTAGACAGACAGACTTGACTTGATAAATGTGTCTGCTATAAATGTACTGTAATATAGGCCTGTGGGCTGCTTCTGAAAGAGCAACAAACACTTTCAGATATTTCTTCACATATTTGGGAATTAATGTTGTGGAGCTCCTCACTCAGTGGTTACAAAAAAGCACTCTCTGTGGAGAAAGACGGTGTGTCAAAACCTTCGCATGAGCATAGTCAAAAACAAGAATACTAGAAGAAGAACAAGAAGAAAGAAAGAAAGAAAGAAAGAAAATAAGGTTTCAGGGAGAGTCATCACTAGATATTTGATGAGATGGACACTTCACAGACGAGCAAAGATTGGGCTATGAGGGATGGCAGTTTCAGACTCTCTTCTGACATCTTGTGCACATTAGAGGTACTGCAAGAATGTCACTATTGTTTATGCAGCCTAGGTTTCTCAATGGGGGCACTACAGCACCCCAGGGGGCGTTGGGGAGCCCTAGGGGGGCGTTGAAAAAACTGAGAGGAGGCGGTGCTTAGATGCCATTGGGGGGCATTAGTCAATTTTTTTGGTAATACCAGAGATTCTTTAAGTATATAGAGATATGCCAACATAATAGGTTTCTATGGGCACCTAACGTGACCAGGTTCCGGTCTGCCTAAAGGGGCGTGTCATAATGCTCCTAGCATTGAATAGAACAGTCCTTAGGTCTGCCTAGGTCTGCCTAAAGGGGGATTTTCACCCCCTCCCCCTTGCAATAATAGAACCCGGAAACAGTGGGCTAATGGAACCTCTCTCTCTCTACTCTCTCTGGTAATACTAATATCAGGAGGGCATTGGCTTATGATGAGGCCAAGAGGGCGTTTGTACAACAAAGGTTGAAAGGTTGTAACAAATCCTAAAGGGACAGCAAGGAATTGATAACAAAAGGTATTCAGGTTCTGTATTGGTATTCATGTTGTCTTTGTTGGTAGTAAAAGATTTATTATTATTATGTATTTTGGCCTAATTTCTGGTCCCTATAGCCAAATGAAGACACGAAATCTCTGACTCAAAATGATCAACCAAACAACCAATAGCAACAAATCTCTAAAACTATCAAGGAAAACAGCATCTAAAAAATGATAAATAAATAAAATATATAATAAAAAGAAAAGCTAAATATTTTTCTCTATCAGAGAATTGAAAGTGGAAAGTGGAAAGGGGGGAGGGGGGAGAGGCAGGTTTGGAAAAAAAAAGGCTGTTAAGCGGGGTGGAGGAGTGGGTGGGTGGGGTTAGGGGGTGGGTGTTGGGGGGGGGGTAGGGGCAGGGGGGTTGGAGGAGGGGGTGGGTGGTGGGAGTTGGGGGTGGGGGCAGGGGAGTGAGGTGATCAGTGTCTGTACCTAAGGCAGGGGGGTCCTTCAGTGTTTTTATTGACATCCTCCACCCACTTAGTAACATAATATTCAGTTTGGATGCAAGGGGTTAAAAACCTGTAAGGGGAGGGGGGGTCGGAGTGGGTGATGAGCAGAGAAAGAAAGAAAGAAAGAAAGAAAGAAAGAAAGAAAGAAAGAAAGAAAGAAAGAAAGAAAGAAAGAAAGAAAGAAGGAAGAAAGTCACAGGAAGCAGTGAGGGACGATGGGCAAGAGAGAGAAAGAAAGAGAGACAGCGAGAAAGAGAAAGAGAAAGAAAGAATGGAGAGGAGAGGGAGAGGGAGAGGTGGTCGGATAAGAGAGAAGAGCAGCACAGCATTGACATTCTTGACAGTCCACCAAGATGCAAGTGAGGGAGGAGAGAAAAGTCTGTGTCCTGATTACGGTGAGCTAAGGTGAGGTGGGGGATGCGTGCGCTTGCAATTGTTCTTGAGGAGTCATTGAGCATTGTTATCTACATGCGAGGCACATTCCCATTTTTAATGTGAGTCATGTAAATACTGCATATGCATAAGGGAATATTCTAGTTGCAGAACGCTGTTTTGCACATGCAAACAGAATATTCCGGAACTTGTTTTAAATGGAATACTGACAGTATTCCGTTTAAAATTGGAACTCTCCATGCATGTACGCAACTGTGTTCAAAACTGTCTTCAATATTGAAGGCCCTGCCACAAATCTGATCCAACTATTTTCTAAACCCAGTTGACTTAAATTGGCAGTTAGCACACAAAGTCAGGTTGGCTTAAGGGGTGAGATCACCTGTTTTATAATGTCTTATAATGTCTCACCATGTCTTTAAAGCAGGGAATCTGCGTTGACCTACAGCTGTAGGTACAGTCCCAGGAAAAAGTTTGTACACCCTTTGAAATTTCTTACATTTCTGTCAAAATTGATCATAAAACATGGTCTGATCTTCCCGGAAATCTCAAGAAGGAACAATCAGAGTCTGCTTTAATTAATTCCACCCAAACATTTACATGTTATCATATTTTTATTGGTCATAAGGCCATAATATTCACAGGAGAGCAGGGCATAAGTAAGTACACCCTTACATTAGGTAGGTTTTAACCCTCAGTTAGTTGCAATATCATCAACCAGACTTGTCCTGTAGTTGCAGATCAGATTAACAAAACAATCTGTTTGTATCTTGTCTCCCTCTTCTTTAGAGAACTGCCTCTCGTCAGCCAGGTTTGTTGGATGTCTGGAGTGCATAGCTTTCTTGACTTCATGCCATATAATCTCAATTGTTTTTTCAGTGCTTTGACTGGGCTATTTCAGAATGTGTATTTCATTATTATGAAGCCATTCTAAAGTCGATTTGCTTCTAAAGTATGGGTTGTTGTCACATTTCAGGACCCATACTCTTGTGTGCTTCAACTGTATGACAGACTTCCTCACGTTTTTTTCTGTAAAATATCACAATAAACTTGAGTTCATCGTTCCACTGATAATAGCAAACTGACAAGGGCCTGAGGCAGCAAGGTAGCCGCATATAATGATGCTCCCGCCACCATACTCAGAAGAGGAGATGTAACCAAGAATAGCTAAAAATGGGATTCATTCTGCCAATCTAAAATTAATGGGGTTTCTGTCCAAAAAAATATTGCTGCACCTTTGAGGTTTGCGAAAAAGCATTTATATGCTTCATAGAATTACTGCAAAATATTCTGTATACCAACGTTGAAACCAAAGTTGAATTGTTCAGGGGAACACACAATGTCATGTTTGGAGGAGAACTGGAGAACCACACCTTCACCAAAACATCATCTCCACCTTTGAGTATGGTGGCGGGAGCATCATTATATGCGGCTACCTTGCTGCCTTAAGCCATTTTCAGTTTACTATTATCAGTGGAACAATGAACTCAGAAGTTTATCGAGATATTTTACAGAAAAAAAGGGAGGTAGTCTGTCACACAGTTGAAGCACACAAGAGGATGGGTGCTGAAATGTGACAACAAGCCATACTTTAGAAGCAAATCGACTTTAGAATGGCTTCATAATAATGAAATACACATTCTGGAATAGCCCAGTCAAAGCCCTGACAAAAAACAATTGAGATTATATGGCATGAAGTCAAGAAAGCTATGCACTCCAGACTTCCCACAAACCTTGCTGACGAGAGGCAGTTTTCTAAAGAAGAGGGAGACTACGTGTAGATACATCCAGATTGTTTTGTTAATCTGATCTGCAACTACAGGAAACATCTGGTTGAGGTTATTGCGACTAGCTTAGGGTTAAAACCTATTGAATGCAAGGGTGTACTTACTTATGCCTTGCTGTCCTATGAATGTTTACATCTTATGGCCAATGAAAATACAATAACTTGTAAATGTTTGGGTTGAATTAGTTAAAGCAGACTTTGGTTGTTCCTTCTTGTGATTTCCGGGAAGATCAGACCATGTTTTATAACCAATTTTGACAGAAAGGTAAGAAATTTCAAAGGGTGTACAAACTTTTTCCTGGGACTGTATATTTGCATTCGGTTGTAATTGTCTTCTTTTCTTTTCAGCAGATGGCTGTTTTAGAACCAACTGGCTATCTCAAAGACGCATTTAAGAGCACTTTACTGTGCTATACATCAGACTGAAAATGTTTTTAATGCACGTCTGGAGGAAAACCGGTCGTTCTGGGGCGGGACGGGAGTGGCTGGGTATTGGCTACTGGTCAGTTGCATTTTGGTTGTGGTGGCAAACGTCTTTTTTTATTGTCCGGCCAAAGCATATTCCAGTTGTTTGGTCTCATGCTGCTATAGGTCTATAGGGTCATGAATACAGCAGCAACATGTACACATTACATCAAACCTCAGGCCACTAACCAACCAAACAACACAGGAGGGAAAATGACAAGTAAGGACAACATTGACAGGCCTTATCGCTTGGAGCATTTGTCCAGAAGGAAAAGACATGTGCTGGTCACACATGCGGCTCATTTCAGGACAGGACAAACCAAACCAAACAAGTGTGAACAGTCATCATGATATTACTGTTACAGTTTTTCTCGATTGCCTCCACACAAGTTCTGGTACTTCACACACAATTCTCGGAACATCTCACCCATTTCCCAACTCCCCTAACCAATGTCACTGAACACTAAACACAATTCCTACTTAACACTCAAATTCCAGTTTTAAAACACACTCTTTTCACACCATTACACACAATTCTCTGGATTACACTCAATTTTCATAAAGAAAAACGCGTTTCTCATGGAACACACTGTCATTCACAACACTACAATCAACTGCAATACTATGTTCACTTCCTCATCACATGGGCAAACTCTCTTCATACCGGTTTACAATCTGAAATCATCACCCCATAAGGACACACATTGCATGTCATATTGATGAAAAATGAGTGGATGCAAGGAGAAAACCCATTTGTTTAGTTTTTGAACTCAAAAATATGTTATACAAGACATAACTTTCATGTGGTTACCCAATATTACAATACATTAGTGCAATTTTTAAATATTTAAAAAAAATATGTAAAATCTATACACGTCTGTGTACTCCGAGTCTAAAAACAATAATTCAGTATTTTACTACAGAAAAATACCCTCTTTAGTAAGTAGAACACTGAAGAAAATAAGTTTCGACTGTGTTTCAAGTTGAGTATAGAGTTTTTTTTTCATAGCAATAGGCTATACAGTAATGTAATGGGTTTTTTGTACTGCCAAATAGGCAGTGGGGTTTATCTTTGTGTTGTTTTTGTGAAAAAGACAAAAATCTTTCTGTTTCTGTTTGTGTGTTGTGGGAATGAAGTTCTTCCAACTTATGTCACATGCAATCCAACTTATGTATCCATGCAATCCAGAACAAAAAAAAGCCCAAGTTACTGGGAGAAATTAGTTTTACCCTGTGCCCAACAGTGTTTTAATGGGTCAGCAAATGTGTATTGTAGTGACTGTCTGTGTGTGTCATTTGACGACAAAATGAGGTTTTTAGAAGAGAGTACATTGTTTTGAGACAAGACGTGCATTTTTCAGAGGTAGTGAAGAGTTTGGCCCGTTGTGTGTGAGGTTTGGAGATTTGTGTGTAGAGTTTTGAGAATTCGAGGAACGATTCCGAAAATTGTGTGTAGGCAATCGAGAAAAACTGTATTAGCTTTCATGCCTAGCCCCTTTACAGAGCTATTGATACTGGTAAATTAGCATCCACCCTTCACACCCTGGGAGGTATTCACATCTTGTCTCTGGAGACGTACAGTAGACGTAAATCGCCTAATAGAAGAGCCTGAGTCCTCATTTGCTTTATCACATAACCATATTCTTGGAATACCCTCCTGATGCATGGATGGTGGCCTATTCATAATGGGAAAATATGTATAATAATATATAGGTATAATATAATAAATAATAATATAGAATTATAATATAATAAATGAGTGTAATGAGTGTCAGTCATATGTGTTAAACAAGGCGTTCCTTTCCACAAAATAATGCCCCACAACAACAACTCCATGCCCATTATTTTACTATGTAGGCCAGGGCTATTCAAATGGCGGCCCTGGGGCCAGATGCGGCCCTTGGACGGCAAGGTTCTGGCCTCCCACGAGGTCAGAACAAAATGAAAACAAATATGTGCAATCACTAACACTTAAGGTTAGGAATATTTTTCCTATGCAAATGAGAGTGATATCTTATCGGAAATAGTCTCATAGACCATGAAGGCTACTAAGAAATAGAAAAGCGAATATCTCTTCTGTCTGGAAAGTTATCCGCTTGTTTCACACCCTCACTTTGGACATTGCATGCGTACACACATGTGTATTCCATGTTCGGCCTCTCTACTGGGAGGAATTCGAAAAACTGGCCCTCGATGACATTTAATTGAATACCCCTGATGTAGGCTATGACATGCATGACACACACAAACAATCTAACTTAATGCAAATATCAACATTTTGCTGCCATGGTGGAACCAGCTTACTGCATCTACCCCCACCCGACCCCCCCCCCCCCCCCCGGTAACCTTTCCCTTTTTCCATTTGAATTACTGTATATCCCATTTAATATATGAAAACACTCTGTTTGGTTGAACAGTGATGTGTTTCGGACATTTAAATGACATGGGGAAAAATTATGTCCACAAACAAAAACGAAGACAACACTGTCACACTCTATAAAGACTTTCAAATGATGCATTTGGATGTCTACCCAACAAGTAGACCTACAGTAAAAAAAACAAATCCCTGAATCAAAAGGACAAACAAACAACTAAACAAACAAACAAAAAACTGGGTAACACTTCAAATGTTAGCCACTTAATAGATGCTTAATTACTGTCTGCATAAGTGACTTATAATAGACATGTTATGGGTCTACTAAGTCCTTATTGTGATTATATTAATAACTAGAAATGCACTCAGAGAGTGCAGACCTCCGCCAAGGAAGCTGTTTGATAGAACATTTGACTATGCTACACCCTCATTATTTTCAAGTCTGTCTGCCTTGTTTTTGTGAATTAGAAACTGGAATGTCAAAATTCACCATATCCAGCAATGGTGAAGATTGTTTAAATAAAATCCTGGATCCAGACCGTGATCCGGATCACCACCAAAATTGAATCACTTGTTCCTTTTGTTATTTCCAACAACTCCACAAAGCTTTGTCCAAATCTGTTCATAACTTTTTGAGTTATCCTGCTGACAGACAAACACGCAGACAGACAAACAGACTTCCTTGGCGGAGGTAATAAAGATCTTATTGGCAGTGAACAAAACATTTGGGACACACATGCCTAACAAATTATTGATGTTGCTCAGTGTTGTTGTTGTTATTGTTGTTGTCTTATGAGTGACTTATACAGAGAGTTATGAGTATGTATACGTGGCTAACGTGTGGACCTGATAATACAGTGTTACCATGTCTGTCCAGTATTGCACTGCTGGCGAGCATCTGGGTCACGTGACTAGGTCATGTGACTACGCCATGTGACTTACTCTGTGGAGTTGGAACGTGGGCGGAACTTCTTGCCCTTCATCTTCCTGCGGCTGCCGCTGATGTTTCCTGTGAGGAGGACCAATCACAGACAGCATCAGTGCCAGTATCCAAATGCCCGCTGACCAATCATAGTGTGTGTGTGTGTGTGTGTGTGTGTGTGTGTGTGTGTGTGTGTGTGTGTGTGTGTGTGTGTGTGTGTGTGTGTGTGTGTGTGTGTGTGTGTGTGTGTGTGTCTGTGAATGTGTATCTTACGTAACTTGCCACGAGATTCTTGTTGTGTGTGTGTGTGTGTGTATGTGTGTGTGTGTGTGTTTGTTTGTGTGTGCGCGCGTGCGCATGTGTGTGTCTCTTACGTACCTTGCCACGAGTTGCTTCTGGGTCTGCCGTTCTCGCAGACGTCCGAGTGTTTGGCATCCGGGATCCGTTCACTCCACGAGTGCGACATTCCATTAGACCTTCAGGACAAATCCAGACAACCCACAAACACACGTCAATCTCAACAGCGAAACAGGGAAGTAGCACTGCTCTGTTTCTCTGCCAGACGGCTAACTTTGGCACATTACATCTACTGTACGTAGCATACTACGTAGTTCATCCTAATGCAACATTTACCAATTGAAAAGCAATCAGGGGTGTGTTTCTCGAAAGTGTAGTTGTTAGCCAGTTAGCAACTTGCGTAGTTGACAATGGGAAATTGCATAGCAAACAACAAAGTGGCTAACATTGTTAGCAACTATGGTTTCGATAAATGCACCCCAGATCAAATATAATCTCTCTGTTTTGTTTTAGGTCGACTACTCGTATTCACTCATCTTCCACAGACACATCAACACAACACATCAAGGGCGGTACAGTGTAACTTAAATAAAACGAAGTGCCGTACGTGTATGTACATCACGACTAAACACACAGTCACAGTCAGTCACACATCTGAAGATGGCTATGAATGCGAGTGATGCCACACACACACACCACAGATGACCCGATGATGGCAGGATGATAACGAGAGCGTGAGGTATGATGAGAGGATGACAGGATGTCGCCATGTTTTTTCTGCGCTGGATGGATGGATGGAGTTGGAGGAGGGGCAGGGGGAGATACTCACGCATGCGTCTCTCCACCGTGACGTTATGACATGAGGCTTACATACTTACCCCGCGGCAGCAACAACAGCAGCAGCAGCAGCAACAGTAGCAGCACAGATGGCTGATGGGTAATAATCTGAGTGGATATGATGCTTACAATTGTTTGGCAGGAGGCGCTACAGGTAGCTAACAGGTAAATGCAGGAGATTAGCGTAAACGTTAGCATAACATGACCGAAGACCAGATGGGTGCGGTTGGCTTAGCATATAGGCTAGCTCGGCCTTGCATAGCAACATACAGTACAGGGGTGTTGTTGTGTGTGGCAAGCTAAACACACAATGTGAAAGGTGTATTTAGTTTGACACACAAACAGCAGGGAACTATTTTATTTTCTTTGCCACATATGCTGTCTCAGTCAAGAACAATTTGAACTTTGATCGTTAAGATCGTGAGAAAGCGCAAGTGTACAAGTGACAAATAAAAAAACGGTTAAGTCTTCTATAAATAATTATGAAGTTGAAATATTAGATCATAACAATTCTAAACTACTGAATATGTTTTGATTTAGGTCTACAAATCCAATCAATGGCTCCGTAAGAAAGTCTACATGATCGAATCCTTACTAAGGAAAGAAAAAACATGCCTGTCTGGCGGCAAAAGGCCCTACAACAATGCATACAATCCGAAAGAGACAGGGAGGCTAAGCCAGAGGATAGGGACAGGACAGCCACAAGCCAAAAACCTTCAGACCTATTGACTACATAGTGCAACCAATGCCTTTTGGAAGGACCAAAAAAAACATCTTAAAAAGACAACTCGCTTGGTGCACCACATAGTAAGCAGATCAAGAAGTCAGATTCAGCTACTGTCAGAAACTGACAAGTTTAATCAATTCGCTTCACAGTAGGGTGCATCAAACGCCCCAACTTTTGAAAAAAAACCCGCTGTGCTTTTGCAGTATTATTCCTTTGTACTAAAAAACTTACTTGTAAAATATTTGTATTAATGTTAAAGGGTGGAACAATACAGTAGGCTTGAAATTTTGAATGGCAGTGAATGGGCATTTTAAGCAATGTCAGTGAAATGTCTGTTTGTAGACTAGTATGGAAAATAATTTAGAAGAATGTTCCATTTGCCTTTCCACTTTCCCATATTCGAAACCCCCCGTGCAAGTGTTTATCCCAGCCTTCCTTTAGCAAAGTTTAAGCCCCTATCCACTAATCCTTTAGCCATGTTCAAACCCATGTAGCACAATTATGAAAAAATAATAATCACGATTATTTGGATCAGGATTATTAATCACAATTATTCAACAACAATAAACAATAGCATGAAACTTTTTGGCAAAAAATACCAGCCTGTCAGCATATTCTGGCTTCAAGGACGCCCAAAGGCAGGCCATTATTACCACGATTAAATCCCGACTGAAATTATGATTTCGATATCACGATTTTCGATTTATTTTGATGAATTGTACAGCCGTACCATACCCATCCTTTAACCATGTTGGGGTCTTGATACCCTGGGCATGTGGAAAAGCAACTTAGCTATTCTTCCACATGACTTTTACTAGTTTTGATCAAAAGAGCTACCATAACACACTTTGCCCACTTTGATTTAGCTAAAAACACCCATTCACAGCCATTCAAAATGTAAAGCCACTCTTTCACATACATCCGATTTGCTAGAAATCGGCAAGGAAGATCTGTGTGGTAGTGCAAAGGACCAATCCCACAAGAGCACAGCAGGATTTCGCAAAGTTTAAAATGTCAAGGTGTGGTGTTCGATGCACCCTAGCTAGCTAGCTACTTCACAATAAGCCAGCCAGCAGGAGGCTGAAATGCCCCCCCCAAGGCAAGGGGAGGGGGCGGAGCTGAGGAGGATAGGGGTGGGGGGCGGGGGCAGGGCTGGACTGGCCAGCGGGCATTTCCCAATGAGCCCCGCACCCTCGTGATCCCCTATTTTCAGAACTGTACAAAAATCTATATTATATTGTTTTTTCCATTGCTGAAAAAACATACATTCATTTTTTTCTACATTTCTGAAAATAGGGGCCCACGTCGGCATAGGGCCCACCAGTGAGTCAATTCTGCACCGCTAATTATAAGGGCCCCCCCATAGATTGTATATACTAATACAAGTACATTCTATAGGGGCCCCTTATATAAAGCCAAAATTGGCCCAGGTACCTACAATATTTCTCCCCCAGTCCAGCCCTGAGTTGTGGGGAGGGGGAACGGGGTTTCAGGAGGAAGGGGGTTGTAAGGAGGGTGAATGGAGGTGAGGTGAGTTGATGGGTGATGGATGGCACACCTGAAGAGGAACAGAGAGATGTTTTGGCTGATGGAGGGGATGGAGGGGGTGAAGGAGCAGGAGGAGAGCTGCAGGCGGGACAGGTGCGACAGGTGCAGGCGCGACAGGTAGGCCGACCTCTTCTTGGAGCTGGAGGCCGAGTTGGAGCTCACGCCCGGCGGCATGTCGCTGTAGAAGGAGTCGCCATCGCCAGGCTTCTTCACGTACTCGCCCGCCGGCATTTGCCTGCATGGGGGGGATGGAGATGGAGATACACACACACACACACACACACACACACACACACACACACACACACACACACACACACACACACACACACACACACACACACACACACACACACACACACACACACACACACACACACGCACGCACACAAACACAGGCATAGATGGAGACACACACACACACAAACACAATCATAGACGGAGACACACACAAACACACGCACACACACAGGCAGAATCGGAGACACACACACACACATACACACACAATCATAGACGGAGACACACAAACACACACACACACACACACACACACACACACACACACACACACACACACACACACACACACACACACACACACACACACACACACACACACACACACAGCAGTATCTTAAAAGCATGTACAGTGAGTCCAATATGTATTTGATCCCTTGCTGATTTTCTTGGTTTGCCTACTAACAAAGACATGATCAGTCAATAAATGTTATGATAATATGTATTCTAATATGGAGAAATAGAATATCAAAAAGAAAATCCAGAAATTAACTTAAGAGAATATATATTAATTTATTTCCATTTCATCAAGCAAAATAAGTATTTGATCCCCTGCCAACTGATTACAGTTCCGGGCCCACAGACCAGATGGGCACTTCCGATCAACTTATCATCTGAATGAAAGACACCTGTACATACTAACATGCATAAAATACACATTTAATCAGCAGAATCAGTCCATAGTATGAGTGAATCAGTCACACTCCAACATCACCATCATGGGAAAGACCAAAGAGCAGTCAAATGATATCAAGGACAAGATTTTAGACCTGAACAAAGATTAAATGGGCAGCAAAGTCACAAGAAAGAGACTTGGTATTAATGACCCAGCTGTTGATGCATTTCTTCCAAAATGTGAGGAATACAAAATGACTATCCATCAGCCTGTCTGGGGTTCTATACAAGATTTGACCTTTTGTAAGGATTTGATAACCATGAGAACAGAAAGAAAGCACCCTAGACCTGTACGGGATGAACTAGGCAATGATATCAAAGCTACTGGGACCAAAATCACAGATAAAACTACTGGTAGAACTTAATGCCACAGAGGTTTAAAATCCTGTAGTGCACACATGGTACCTCTACTTCAGAAGGAACCTGTGCAGTCCCATCTGAGGTTTCCCAACGGACATCAGGCTGGTTTAGGATATGATAAGGAGGTGCTGTAGTCAGATGAAACCAAAATCAAGCTGTTTGGCATTAACACAATTCAATGTGTTTTGAGAAAGAGCACTGCTGTCTATGATCCCAAGAACACCCTCCTCACCATCATGCATGAAAGTGGTATCATTATGGTTCTAGGGTGTTTGTATGGCCAAGGCACAGGACAAGTTCACATCGTCAACAAATGGATGGAGGGAGACATGTAATGTGCAATCCTGAGAGCAAACGTCCTTCCCTCCACCACTACACTGAAGGGTGGGCCATTTTTGGATCTCCCAACATGACAATAATACACAACATACAGTCAAAGCAACAAAGGAGTGGCTCAATAAGAAGCATATTAAAGTTGTGAAGTGGCCTAGCCAGTCTCCAAATATTAACCCTATAGTAATTCTATGGAGAGAACTGAACCTCCCATTTGCCAAGCTACAGCTACAAACTATTAATGTTTTGGAGATAATCTGCAAAGAAAAATGGACAAAAATATGTTCTACTATATGCACAAACATTGTCATCATCTAAAAGAAGCATCTGACCTCAGTGCTAGACAACTAGGACTTTGCCACAAAGCACTTTATCTTCTTTAGCTAGAGGGGTCAAATACTTATTAGCCTAAATTAAATACAAATAAATTAAAATATATTATTTTAAGTTATTTTCTGGAATTTCTTTTTCATATTCTGTCTCTCCATGTTTGAATACATATTATCATAAATTTATAGACTGATCATGTCTTTATTAGTGGGCAAACGGGCAAAATCAGCAAGGGATCAAATACATATTGGACTCACTGTATATAACAAGGAGCGGAAAATACAAAGAAGTCGTAGCATTTCATCATGTTTGATTTCTTTTTGGAGGGAAATGAAGATAAACGATCATTTACCGGCAGAATCTCCGGTGCACTTCTGACTCGGCGTATTTGCGCTGTCTGTAGTTCCTATGGGAGACAGGGGCCAAAGTTACAGCAAGAACAACTTGAGGATGGCGCTCTCTGTGTGTGTGTGTGTTACAGTATGTTAAAGTTACAGTATGTCACAGAAGTGAGTACACAGGAAAAGAAGGAAGGTCAGCACACTGTTGCTGCTGGTGTGACATCTGACGAAGACCAGACTGCATGGTCAAAACGTTGTGTTAATAAACCAGGAGCAGCAACAGTGTGCGGACCTTCCTTCTTTTCATGTTTAATTGTGTCTTAAGTCCGGCACCTGTTTGATCTGGATGTGCGCGCTCTCCAAAACGCTAAACAGAAGTGAGTACACAGCTCACATTTTTGCAGATTTGTAAGCATATCTTTTCATAGGACAACATTAAAGACATTTCACTTCGACACAATGATTAGTGACCTGTTAACAACAAAAATGGCCGCTTACATTTGCTGTTCACTCACAAAAAAAATCAAAATACAGCCATTAATGTTTTACAACATGTAACAAAAGTGAGTACACCCCAGCTTAAAATCCTGTAGAGTGTCTGAGAAGGGGCTGTGTTGGCCAGAAACGTCTCGAAATGAAAAGGGAGGTCATCAGTGTGTGTTTCAAACTTTCTTTACATTGAACTTTTACATTTTAATTGTAATTGTTTAATTGTATTGCAAATGTATTTTCTAAGATTCCATAACAAAATACGTCATATTTCATGTGAAGCTGCATAACATTAAAATTACATTGGGGGCCGGATAAAACGGCCCTCGAGACATAGGTTCCCCCCCCCTGCCACGGCTGGTCCTTGGTTGTGACTTACTTGTATCCCCAGGCTGCTATGGCAACGATGAGTGCGAGCACCAGGATGGATCCTGTGATGGCCCCCACAATGATGTTGGTGCTCACCAGGCCTGCGGAACACACGTGTGGAATGTTAAAGAGCGCAACCACGGCAACCAGCAAAACAGAAGGGTGAAGGGTACCACCACCACCAGGTTACAACCACAACAACAGAGAGAGGTTAAACCACACAGACTGGAAAAATGAATGTTCAGCAAACTCCTGTCAAACATACAGTGGGCTTTCTGTTGGCTATAGAAATTACACGCCCATAAACATTGAAAAGATAAAAATGAAATACATATGTTTACTCGTTATTGAATGCTGTGATATGCCAAATGATCTATTCTTGTCATGATCTAGTTAATGATTAACATTCACTTCTATGTGGCCATAAGTAGCTGCTGGATAGCGAACAGAGTGGTGTGTGTATGTTTGTGTTGCTGAACATAATTTCACTTTTACCAAAAGGTTAAAACCGTCAAGCACAAACAATTCACTCAGCACTACACTCAATAGGGTTTGTATTGCGCAATGATCAACTCACCAGTGATCACATCAACTTAAAATTACAATTTATAGAAATTTCAGAAGTACAGAAAATCCCTTGAGGTTTAATGTCTTTGCACATACACTCACAACTCGCACATGCGCCAGTGCAGACACACACACTCACTCACACACACACACACACACACCAGTGCTTTACACTAACTTTTTCGCTTACCAGCCATTTTGGCTAGTGGTTTTCGTGACTCACTAGCCATTGGGCCTTTTCACTAGCCATCATTTTCTTAACCATCATAGCAGCTTTAATGAATTATATAATAGGCTGTAATAATGTAATGTAGGATAATATAACATAATATAACATAAAATAATATAATATAATATAATATAATATAATATAATATAATATAATATAATATAATATAATATAATAAAGGGCCTAATAACTAGAATTGTTGTTAACTGGTCCATGCATGCATGCATGCTATAAGAACAGATTAACTCATCTGAGGAATGGCATAGCCGTGCATAAACACCAAGCACAGTGTTGTGGAAAGGCACAAATGTAAGCTACATGAGAGCAAAATATTTCCGTCTTTGATCTGAAGGGCACTTTCGATGCGCAAAGTAGATAGTGCAAAGTCATTGCCAAGCTTCGCATGTCCTCGGTCATGGATGTGGAATAACACCTCTTCTGGAATATTTTCTCATAAAAGTAGGCTATCTACTAGAAGGCACACACACATGCGGCCGGTAACTACAGAAGGAGCTACGACTTCCTTTCATTCCGTTTAATATTGAGTTGTTTAAAATATAAACGGACGCAAAGCAAGATGGGCACATGCGAAGGGACATGGGACATGATTTTGTACTGTCTGGAAGGCTACTACTGCGCGTTGTTTAAGCCCCGTTTGACAGTCGGGAACAACGGCACAAGAAACATGGAGGAATATTAAGGTATGAAGACATACAGGCAAATCAGAAAATGATTTAAACCGAACATTATTAATGCCGCATGTGTCCTTGTCTTATCACTGCGCTAATTAGTCTCAAGACTTTCTCAAGACTGAGGTGTTCTCCTCTCGCCTTGGTCATTTTAATGTCCACTACTACTATGCAT